>NW_025967200.1:1151-25000 GCF_021869965.1 Rhincodon typus
CTACTTACTTTTGAAAACAACAGACTGACAGGATGCGTTGGGCACCAGATAAAATTTTGAAGCTAATTCAATGGGCGTCGTCACTTCAGAGTTCTTCATAACTTTTCCCCTTGTTTTCATACGCTAGAATTTTGGAAAGTTAAATGTTGCTGTGATAGATATTAAACAAATCTCGTGCTTCACAGTAAATAGTAAGAAAATCCAGTATTTAAGGGACCGCATATTTAAACATTCCTCTTTTGACAAGGAAATGTCCTTATTGACTCATCATGACAATTTTTTAACTAAACAAAATAAAACCAAAAACCAATGCTAGAAATCTGATACAAAAGCAGAAACTCCACATATCTGGCAGCATTTGGGAAGAGAAAGCAGACTTAACATGTAACTCATTTACTTCTAAAGTATAATTTTGGTTCTCAAATTTCTTGATTATATATTGCAGATTCTTTTTAAAAAAAAAAAGCTGCTAGAACTGTTAATATCAAACTTTGAGTAGACAAAACATAACTAAACATCCTCAATGATGGGTCTGTCTGACCTTTGCAAGGTCATACCAGGCAGCTGTCCTAGCTTTTGACTTAATTCAACTGAAGAAAGAATAAAGAAGAGAAATTTTAACCAGATGCTTTTCTGAGGTACTGGTCTATCTATGATTAGAGAATAATGGGGTTCAGATAATTAAATTGAAAAATGGCTTTAATGGCTTCATTCTCCATGGAGATGTTTACTCCCAGTTCTGTGGTGTTGTGTATGGAATCTCCTCCCATTGTCTCAGTGTTTGGAAGCAGAAGGTTGACTTCCAACTGAGGGAAGTACCTCCACCCTTGGTGTCTCTGTTTTTTGCTTTCTTTTCTTCTTACACTGAATTGTTGGCATTCTGCCTCTTTCCTCATTTTGCATTGAAACTATACTCTCATTCTTTAAAAATTTTGGCTAATGTTTAGCTGGTTATGGTACATTTAATTACAGCAGCACACTCTGCATGAATTTAAAAGACACTAGCTCACCTTTCACCATCGTGTGGATTTCTCCCAGGAAGTACATTCTACACCTCCCCCCCCCCCCCCCCCCCCCCCCAACCGACAACATCATGTTTTTAATTTTCCAAATCCAAAATTTATTTTCCTTTCACTAGATATATTCCATTTAAATACACCCAAGATGAGTCATTCCCAAATCCTATAGATGGACAGGGGGGTGGGGGGGGAAACTGTGGTTTTAAGAGCTGCAGCTTTTTTAAGGATTTTTTTTTTCAGTGTTGGAACTGGCTTCCTTAAATTCTGGGACCAGCAATTACAGTTTTATAAGCTGCTGCATTGTTTTGGAACTTGGTGGGGTGTGGGTAAAAATATCAAAACAATGGTACTTTAAAAAAGAAGAGGAGGGACAAAGGCAGTGAGCACGAGAGCAGTGATTCAAACAGAGAAAGAAACCTACACAGCTGTCTGACCGAGCAGTAACCTGCACAGCTGCTGCTTTTGCTGTCTGGTTTGAAGTATCTCTTGATATCGGAGTTTGTTCTAAGAAAAATAAACAAACAGCGAAATTCACAGCTGACCTTGAAGAAACCTCTGTGTGGGAGCTCACAGCAGGGCAGCAGCTAAGTGGCTGTGCATGTATGGAAAGAACTGCGGGAGGAAGTGGTGGAGGCTGGTACAACCACAACATGGGTATATGAATAGGAAGGGTTTAGAGGGATTCTATGCTGTATATCTCTATGACTGTATTTGATTCTCTCAATATTGTCATTATTTTTCATTTTAAGTTAAGCACCCTACTGATATCCATTCTATCATACTCCGGAGTTTTGCAAAAACAAACCTTACTGTCCAGTCTTAAAAACAAACTAATATGTTTAAAACAGAAATCGAGCATTACTCTGTAGTTTCAACTATTAACAAATTCTGTTTTTTTTGCTTCAAAAAAAAGCCCAGTTTTCTCAAAAGTAACTTCCTTCTTTTAAAATTATCCCAAGTTCAAAAATGGCATCAATAGACTTGAGGGTTTCTTTTGTGTATACCCTCAGTAGTGTTGTTGGTCGGACAGTTTTCATTAGTGGCCAATTAATTTCTTCTTCCCGTACAGTCTGTCACAGTTTTTGATGCAAATTAAAACCATCCAGACTACTTATGTTACCTTTTTGTTTAAAATTCAAAAAAATGTAAATTTTTGTCCCCATGAAGTTCAATTGAACTTGTATCAGCTAATTTTTTTTGAATCCAAGTTTCAGAAACCATGTTATGTCCAAATGATTTTAAAAGGTGATTTTTATATCGAAGCTCCTGTTCTTAAACACTTTGGCCCCAGAAGTCTTGCTGTGACATTACTGCGTTCTTGAAACCTATTAAAAACACAAAAAGCAAAATCACTGTGGCTCTGGAAGAAACCCAGTGGGTTGATCATATCTAGACATTTTTAAGTTTAGAAATCCAGAATTTAGTCTTGTCTAAAATCTCCCAATTTGCCAGATGGGTGGTGTGTGATAAGGTTTAAAACCTGTCAGCAGAAAGTTAGCGCTGCTGTTCTGAGAAAGGGTGGGGCCCAGGTCACAACATGATGTCATGTTAGACTGTCATATGCTCTGTTTAAAAAAAAAACTCAATCTTCTAAACAATACTGGGAAAGTGTTTAATTGGGGGAGGGGGAATTACAATGCTATTAGGCAAGAACTACAGAGCACCAATTGGGATCAGATGTTCTCAGGGAAATGCACAACAGAAATATGGAGGTTGTTTAGGGAGCAGTTGCTACAGATATTGGATAGGTTTGTCTCATTGAGGCGAGGAAAGGATGGTAAGGTGAAGGAACCTTGGATGACGAGACATGTGGAACACCTAGTCAAGAGGAAGAATGAAGCTTACTTAAAGTTGAGGAGACAAGGATCGGACAGGGCTCTAGAGGTCTACAAGGTAGCCAGGAAGGAACTGCAGAATGGACTGAGGAGAGCTAGAAGGGGGTATGAGAAACCCTTGGTGGGTAGGTTCAAGGAAAACCCCAAGGCTTTCTACACTTATATGAGGAACAAGAGGATGGCCAGAGTGAGGGTCGGGCCAATCAGGGATAGTGGAAGGAACTTGTGTACAGAGTCAGAGGACGTAGGGGCAGTCCTTAATTAATACTTTGCTTCAGTATTCACCAGTGAGAGGGACCTTGACGTTTGTAAGGACAGCATGAAACGGGCAAATATGCTGGAACAGGTTGATGTTAGGAAGGAGGATGTGCTAGAAACTTTCAAAAACATGAGGATTGATAAGTCCCCTGGGCCAAATGAGATATACCTAAGGTTACAACAGGAAGCGAGGGAAGAGATTGCCAAAGGGGCAGCAATGATCTTTGCATCCACTGTCCACTGGAATAGTACCAGAAGGTTGGAGGGTGGCGAATGTTATTCCCTTGTTCAAGAAAGGGAATAGGGATAATCCTGGAAATTACAGACTAAGTCTGTCTTATTTCTTTAGTGGGCAAATTATTGGAGAGGATTCTGAGAGATAGTATTTATGATTATTTGGAAAAGCACAATTTGATTAGAAATAGTTAGCATGGCTGTGAGGGGCAGGTCATGCCACACAAGCTTTATTGAATTCTTTGAGGATGTGACAAAACACATTGATGAAGGTACAGCAGTGGATGTGGTGTATATGGATTTTGGAAAGGCATTTGATAAGGTTCCACATGGTAGGCCCATTCAAAGTAAGGAGGCATGGGATTCAGGGAAATTTGACTGTCTGGATACAAAACTGGCTGTCCAATAGAAGACAGAGGGTGGTAGTAGATGGAAAGTATTCAGCCTGGAGCTCGGTGACCAGTGGTGTTCTGCAGCGATCTGTTCTGGGACCTCTGCTCTTCGTGATCTTTGTAAATGACTTGGATGAGGAAGTGGAAGGGTGGGTTAGTAAGTTTGCCGATGAAACAAAAGTTGGTGGAGTTGTGGACAGTGTGGAGGGCTGTTGTAGATTGCAACGGGACATTGACAGGATGCAGAGCTGAGCAAAGAAGTGGCAGATGGAATTCAATCCAGAAAAGTGTGAAGTGATTCATTTTGGAAGGTCGAATTTGAATGCAGAATACAGGGTTAAGGGCAGGATTCCTGGCAGTGTGGAGGAACTGAGGGATCTTGGTGTCCACGTCCATAGATCCTTCAAAGTTGCTACCCAAGTTGATAGGGTTGTAAAGAAGGTGTATGGTGTGTTGGCTTTCATTGGCAGGGGAATTGAGTTTAAGGGCCGTGAGATTATGCTGCAGCTCTATAAAACTCTTGTTAGACCACACTTGGAATATTGTGTTCAGTTCTGGTCACCTCATTACAGGAAAGATGTGGAAGCTTTAGAGAGGGTGCAGAGCAGATTTACCAGGATGCTGCCTGGACTGGAGGGCAGGTCTTATGAGGAAAGGTTGAGGGAGCTAGGGTCTTTTTTTTATTGGAGTGAAGAAGGATGAGAGGTGAGTTGATAGAGGTTTACAAGATGATGAGAGGCATAGATAGAATGGATAGTCAGACGCTTTTTCCCAGGGCGGAAATGACTATTACGAGGGGGTGTAATTTTAAGGTGATTGGAGGAAGGTATAGGGGAGATGTCAGAGGTAGGTTCTTCACACAGAGAGTGGTGGGCGTGTGGAATGCGCTGCCGGCAGTGGTAGTGGAGTCCGGCAGTGGTAGTGGAGTCAGATAGTTAGAGACTTTTAAGCAACTCTTGGATAGGCACATGGAGGATAGTAAAATGTAAGGTATGCAGGGTAGATTGATCTTAGTAGGATAATAGGTCGGCACAACATCGTGGGCCGAAGGGCCTGCACTGTGCTGTACTGTTCTACGTTCTATTTCAACTACATTTTGAAATTTCTATTATCTGAAACAAAACCTTTTTGAACTTGAGACCACCTTCAAAAACACAGCAATTAATAGGAGAGCTAGCAGGAACTGCAGATGCTGGAGAACCTGAGATAACAAGATGTAGAGCTGGATGAACACAGCAGGCCAAGCAGCATCAGAGGAGCAGGAAGGCTGACGTTTTGGGCCTACACCCTTCTTCAGAAAAAGTAGGGTCTAGGCCTGAAACATCAGCCTTCCTGCTCCTCTGATGCAAATAGGAGGAGCATGGTTTAAGCAATTTGCGCTTTATGAATCTGGAGGGTTGTAAGGAGTTGTGCTCAGGATTTATCCAAGATACCAGCGCTAAATCTAAGATCTGTATTTTTTTTTCTTGGAAACCTGATACTTGGAAATTAATTGGTCAATGACTCGCACTTAAATCCTTGGGCCAAGGCTGTTTAACCATCTGCAACCTCCTTCACTAAACACCCACTGCACCAGGCCTCTCGGAAGCTTTCCTACCTTGAGCTCCTACATTGGGGAAACTTTGGATGGTGTTTTAAGGGAGCTACTAAACAATTGTGATTCAGTGCATCTATTTTACTGTTGAATGGCTGGTTTATTGTTCAGGCAGAATGTGCATTGTAGTCATAATTAAATTGGCATGAAAAATATGATTGGGATAAAAATAAATACTGCAGAAGATGGAAATCTGAAATAAGAACAGAAAATGATGGTGAAAATCAGCAGCTGTGGGGTGAGAGAGTCCATGTTTGTGAAATAAATCCTGAGAGGCTGGTACCTCATCACCAGGTCACGCTTTGTTTTTTAGTACTTGGCACTGGCTTCCTTGGAGTCAGGTCTGAGTAGAACAGAACCTCTGACACTCCTGTATATATGTCAGCCAGGGCTCCCTGTTCTCTGGCCAGTATATCTGTCTCAGATTTGCTGCAGTGCTCCAGCGAAGCTCAGCGTAAGCTGGAAGAACAGCACCTCATTTTCTGTTTGGAGACCCTGCAGCCTTCTGGATTCCAATATCAATTTAATAACTTTAGGGCTTGAACTCTCCTAGCCCCCACCCCCACACACCAGGCCTTGTATCACAGTCTGCTATTACACACAACCCATTGTTAGCCACTAACAGTCTCCATTAACAGCTAGTCCCCGTCCTGGCCACATTGTTATCTATGCATTTGATGTCCAACTGTTCATCTGTATCTTCGGGTTCCATCCCCACCAATCGTTTACTTCTGAACGCGCGCACTCCCCGCGCCCCCGCATTAAAACCGACATTTTCCTGGCTATCATTCTGAGGAAGGGTCACCGGGCCCAAAACGTTAACTCCGATTTCTCTTCCCAGATGCTGCCAGACCTGCTGAGCTTTTCCAGCAATTTCTGTTTTTGTTTCTCCCTGATTGGACCAGGTTAACAGCCCCAATCGGGAAATCGTATTCTAAGTTCCACTTGGCTGACCTCGTTACAGTCACTAAAGGCTCTTCTTCAGAACCAGTTCTCCACCGTTGACAGATGTCAGCTGAAGCTATAAGCACTGCAGTTGACAGACTGCCCATTAGGGAGGAGAAAGCTGTTGGGGCACCTGTCAGTTTAGTATCTGGTAAGTCTTGCTGTAGGTTTGTCCATGTAACATCAAATGAAGACAAGATCAGACTGTGTGGTATTCTTGGAAGTTCATTTAGTCTGCTGACAATTGACTTGCTTTCAGTTATGATCCTGGAGAAATGTGGAAAACCATACTTCTTCAATTCAGTCATGTCTCCAAGCAGATGTTATCAGGAAAAGAGTCAACATACTGCAAAAAAGGCACAGAAAAAGTTCCCTAACCAATGCAATCTAACAAAAATGGTTTAAATACTGGTTAGCTTCCCTGTGAACTGCTTGATTTATTTGCAGAGTTAGAAAATCTTGTATTGAAGTTTATTAGGGGTTGGTAATTTACTATTTAATATTATGCTAATGGATTAAATTAGTTGACTTGTTGGTGGTTGAAGTAATAGTCAGATATAAAGTTGCACCAAATGCAGTAATTATGTGAAGGTGTCATATGAAATTGCTGAAGCCTAGTTTTAGAAGTTAGTAAATGACAAAATATAGACACAGGATTCCGCAATAACGTAATAGATGTATTCCTGTGAAACGACACGTTATAGAAATAATGGGGCCTATGGGAAAAGGGTGGGGTTAGGGGCACACCAACAAAAATCACTGACTCAAAAATCACTCAAGCGTAACACAAAGTCTAGCACGGTTTGAACAAACGTTTCACTGACGTGATAATGAAATAACAGTAAAGTTATCACCTTATCTTGAAAAAATGTCAAGATGACTTGATGGGGCAGGAGGTTCTGAGGTTGCTCTGTTTTTAATGCAAGGGCTGAGGGTTGTCGTCGTCATCATCATCATCACCACCTTCAAGTGCAGTTTTGTTTGCAGTGTGAGGGCGAAAAATAGTTAATCCAGAAGTGGATGGCTGTGGTTCAGTGTCTTCTGACAGTTTCTTGGGGGTTGGCTCATTAAGCTCAAAACACTTTACAACATCTGGCTTCTCTTCGTGATTTAGCGTTTTACGTACACCACTCTCAATTTTATCACCAGGTCACTTTTAGTGATCATTCTTGCCACTTTTGTCCCCTCATTTTATGGGGAGCACGGTAGAATTGTACAGTACCTCTCACCGCATGAGGATCCTTGATGGCAGCGCAGGTAGTCCTTCGGCACATGCTCAGAACAAGCCCGCGAACCAATCAAGTGATGTTGACGTTGAAATTGCGTTATAGCCAACTCACAGTTTCCGTTTACAAATACTGTTCCCCTATACGTCAATCGCATTATAGCCAATTCATGTTGCCAGAACATGTGTTATAAGAGAAACCCTTGTACAGCTTTATTAAAATGTTTCTGTTTGAAGTTTCTTCTTAGTGTCAAATCAATGAATTCCTGATATGTAATGTATACATGCTTCATTTTGAGTTCCTTCAACTAATTTGTTTGGTTGCAGACTACTTCATGCCTTTGCTTACTATTTGTAGGTGAGGAAGACCAGCCAGGCAGCATTGCTGGTGGTGTTAGAACAAGAAATAATCGAAAGATATGATGTTGAAACTAAAGTATGTCCTGTTCTCTTGGATCTAACTGCACCTGAAAGCAATGATGATCTGAAAACAGAAGCTGTAGCAGTAAGTGAAATGCACATTTTCTTCCAATTAAATTTAGCCATGCTAGTTACTCATGCAAAGGTTTGGTAATATTCCACAGAATATGGGTATATTGCATTCAGGCTAAAAGATGGAAACTGTTTTTATGTACAATGTATACCTGAAAATGTGTTTAAATGTAGGGAATGTTTACATTGTGGAATTGTCTTAATTCAAAAAAGGGTTAGGTAGTGTTAGAGATACAAAAGCATGTGTTGTTATAGTTTACTGAAATTGATAGGATCCTCAACATTGTCGAATAGATGGATTAAGCTGAAAATAAGCAAATGTGCACTTAACAACAGTACTTCAGCTGCAAGTCAAAGTTTTTTTGTTTTGAGAATTTGAACACGTCAGTAGTTGAGCTCAGTTATTAGATCGTGATCAATTTCTAAACTATCTATACCAGTACCCACTTTATAAAACTGCCTTCTAAACCCTTCCAGTGAAACAAATCTGCATGTCTTAAGTATCATCGGCTTTTATATTCTGTTCTTACAACCACTAATATGTACCTTCCTTTACTTGGTTCTCATTTCCTAACTTTTTAGTTAGTCTTGTTTAGGCATAGGCTTATCCTTAATTATAGTTCAAATTCCCCTGTGTAATGAATGGAAGAGGAAGCTTTTCTGCATATCCTGTTAAAAGCTGAATCCTTCCTCCTTCATTGATTCTCGTAGAATCCCTACAGTGTGGAAAGAGGTCATTCGGCTCGTCAAGTCCGTGCTGGCCCCCTGGAGAGCATCCCATCCAGACCTATTCTCCACCCTATCCCCGTAACCGCGCAATTACCATGGTTAATCCACCTAACCTACACATGTCTAGACACAATGGGGCAATTTAGCGTGGCCAGTCCACCAAACCTGCACATGTTTGGACTGTGGGAGAAAACCCACGCAGACATGGAGAATGTGTAAAGTCCACACAGACAGTAACCCAAGGCTGGAATCAAACTTGGATCCCTGGTGCTATGAGGCAGCAGTGCTAACCACTGTGCCGCCATGCCACCCCCAAAAACATTCAACTCTTTTTGTTCACGGTGTTTAGAAGGTTAGATTGGTTACATGCTTCCCAACTTTAGATTAAAATTTAAGAATTGTATTTTCCCACACTTTTAGTAATTTCAGTATTGTTGGCTTTCTGTTGAGTTAAGCGTCAAATTTATATGCCATTTTGTGTAAATCTATTTCTGGAAGAGATGATGCAGTTGCAGATGTTCAAATCTGCTGAAGTTGCTATCAGCTAATTAAGATTTATTGTTGAAGCTGGCCATTGCTTTATGGTCACTTTCTTAATACTACTACTTTTGAGGGAAGACCATGAAAGAGTGGGCAATTTTAAGAGGCTCAGAGCAGCAATATCGTTCCTTTGGTTTTTAAGGTATTTTTGTAGAATTTTTCCTCTTTCCTTTTTTTTTAAAAGCAGTTTTCAGGTGTCCCTTTTCAGAGCTGCTGCTGTACTGTTAAACACCAAGTACCACATTCTGTGGAAACTAAACATTGCTACTTCTAATCTGCCTCCCAGCCCCGTTGATGTCATAAGCCCAATTTAAAAGGCTAACAAGGCACCATCTATTTGAATTTCCATTGTCAATTTCAAGGCCCAGCACTAAAATTATGAGCTCTCCAGTCCCTGGCTGAGCCATTCCTGCAGTGTTGAGCTACGCTTTTTTTTGGTTTGAATTATCACCTCATACCTGGCAGAAGTCAATCTCTGTGCCGAAACAGGTGACCAAGTCATTTAAGCTATTTATGAATTGGAAATTATAAAGAAGATGCACATGGTTTACAGATTTTTCTAAGTTTTCCAAAGAATTGCAGAATTCAAATGGTTAAATTGACTAAGTTAAGATATACTTCCTATCAAAAGGATAGGCGGTGGGCAGAAGGGTGGGGTTGCCTTATTAGTAAGAAATGAAATTAAATCAATAATAAAAAACAAAGTAAGGTCAGATGGTGTAGAATCTGTGTGGGTAGAATTGAGGAACCGCAAAGGTTAAAAGAAAAAACCGTAGTTGGAGTTATGTACAGGGCTCCAAACAACAGTCAGGAGCTGGGGCGCAAAATACACCAGGAGATAGAAAAGATGTGTAAGAAAGGCAAAGTTACAGTGATCATGGGGGATTTCAATATGCAGATGGACTGGGAAAATCAGGTTGGTAGTGGATTGCAAGAAAAGGAATTTGTGGAATATCTATGAGATGGCTTTTTGGAGCACCTTGTGGTGAACTTCACTAGGGAACAGGCAATACTGGATTTAGTGTCGTGCAAAGAGGCAGACTTGATGAGGGAGTTTAAGGTGAAGGAACCCTGCAGAGGCGGTCATCATAATACGATTGAATTTACTGTGCAATTTGAGAGGGAGAAGATAGAATCAGAGGTAATGGTATTACAGCTGAATAAAGACAACTACAGAGGCATGAGGGAGGATGGTCATCAAGGGGAGGTCATGCCTGACAAATCTGTTAGAATTCTTTGAGGAAGTGGAGAGCAGGTTAGACCAAGGAGAACCAATGGATGTTATCTACCTGGACTTCAAGAAGGCCTTTGACAAGGTTCCGCACGGGAGGCTGCTGAATAAGATAAGGGCCCCTGGTGTTAAAGGCAAGGTGCTAGTGTGGATAGAAGATTGGCTCTCTGGCAGAAGGTAGAGGGTGGAGATAAAAGGGTCTTTCTCGGGATGGCAGACTGTGACCAGTGGTGTTCCACAAGGGTCAGTGTTGGGACCACAACTTTTCACTTTATACATTAACGATCTAGATGAAGGAACTGAGGGCCTTGTGGTTAACATTGCAGATGATACAAAGATAGGTAGAGGGACAGGTAGAATTGAGGATGTGGGGAGGCTGCAGAAGAATTTGGACAGGTTAGGAGAGAGGGCAAAGAAGTGGCAGATGCAGTGCAACGTGGGAAAATGTGAGGTCATACACTTTGGTAAGAAGAATAGAGGCATGGACTATTTTCTAAATGGGGAGGAAATGCAGAGAGGCTTGGGCGTTCTAGTCCAGGATTCTCTCAAGGTAAACTTGCAGGTTGAGTCGGTAGTTACGAAGGCAAATGCAATGCTGGCATTTATTTTGAGAGCACTTGAATATAAAAGCAGGGATGTACTTCTGACACCCTATAAGGCTCTGGTCAAGCCACTTTTGGAGTATTGTGCTGCGTTTTGGGCCCCATATCTCAGGAACGATGTACTGTCCCTGGAGTAGGTTCAGAGGAGGTTCGTGAGAATGGTCCCAGGAACTAGAATTTTAACATATGAGAAATGTTTGACGACTCTGGGTCTATAGTCAGTGGAATTTAGAAGGATGAGGGGGTATCTAATTGAACTTAGAGAAAAGTGATTGGCCTGGACAGAGTGGATGTTGGGAAGATATTTCCATTGGTAGGAGAGACTAGGACCCGAGGACACAGCCTTAGAGTAAAGGGAAGACCTTTTAGAACAGAGATAAGGAGAAACTTCTTGAGCCAGAGAATGGTGAATCGATGGAACTCACTGCCTCAGAAGGCTGAGGAGGCCAGGTCATTCTGTATATTTAAGACAGATAGATAGGTCCTTGATTGTCAAGGGGATCAAAGGTTACGGGTTGAGAAACATAGCAGGGCAGACTCAATGGGCTGAATGGCCTAATTTCTACTCCTCTGTCGTACGGTCTTATGGATATGTAGAAAGAAATAAGTAGAACAGAGGAACTCTAGGGTACATGTATAAGATGTAGAGTAGGACTCAGCTGGAGCCTGTCTGCTCCGTCCACTTCTTTTGTGTTTTTTTTCATTTTGGGTTTTTTGTTTCCTTGTTTGAGCCTCAAGTGAAGGCAGTGCATTCTTCCAGCCTAGTGAGCCTTGAGATGAAGCCCAGCATCATCTGCGGGCTAGGTGCTGGCACGGACTGAGTTGGAAGCACTGTTATTCTAAATGTTTATTTTTTTTCCCCTGAATTATATCTGTGATTTTGTACATAAGAATATACTTGAGTATCTTTGTACCTAAGATGGCGCTGTAAGTGGCAACTTGTAAACTTTTCACTGTATCGTCTGAGTACATGTGACAATAAAGCTAATTCTAATATTTCTTTTTCTAAAGCAGATACACAATGTATTATTCTTTAACAAACATCCAGGTGTCTGAAATAGCCAAACTGTTGTTTCTGCATTGATCTCTTTAAAGAAAAAGATGAGTAGCTTCCTACTTGAATAGTAGATAAAGGCAAACTGTACCAGCATCAAGGTTTTATCAGCTGATCCACTTAATGATCTTTCTTGAGTTTGTTGTTCCTGGATAAGAAGCAGTGGCACTAAGATTAGTCCTTGCTCTTCATTAACGAGAAGAATAATCAGCCAGGTTTTCAATTAAAGTGAAACTTAGGGAAACTAGATGGAAATTGAGTTGAGCTTGCTGTAATGCCTTCCATGGGAGAAGAGACTGCCCCCTCAGTACATAGGTGGAGCATGAAGAATGGGTACCACTTGGAAGAAATTCCAGGGAACTGCCTGCACCCAACAAAACATACCTGGCATTATTAACTTTGAGAGTAAAAGCCTTTCTTGGACATGGCAACCCATATGTGACACCGAATATCTGGTGCCATGAATTTTTTATATATTGACGATAACTTGTTTAGTATTTGGAAAGCTTATGCTTGGTCATTTTGTGTGGAGGATGCAAGTATTTAATGACAAAAAGGATGAGATAGTCATAGTGATATATAGCACAGAAACGGACCCTTTTGTCCAACTTGTTCATGCCAACCAGATATCCTAAATAAATCTAGTCCTGTTTACCAGCACTTGGCCCATATCCCTCTAAACCCTTCCTATTCATATACCCATGCAGATGCCTTTTAAATGTTGTCATTGTACCAGCCTCCACCACTTCCTCTGGTAGCTCATTCCATCCACGCACCACCCTCTGCATAAAAATGTTTCCCCTTTTAAATCTTTCCCCACCAACCTTAAACCTATGCCTTCTAGTTTTGGGCTCTCCCACCCCAGGGAAAAGACCTTGGCTATTTACGCTATCCCCTTCATCATTTATAAATGTCTGTACGGTCACCCTTCAACCTCTGATGTGCCAGGGAAAATTGCCCCAGTCTATTCAGCCTTTCCCTATAGCTCAAACCCTCCAGCCCTGGCAACATCCTTGGTAAATCGTTTTTGAGCTCTTTCAAGCTTCACAACATGCTTCCTACACCAGGGAAACCAGAATTACAGATAACAAGGTGTAGAGCTGGATGAACACAGCAGGCCAAACAGCATCAGAGGAGCAGGAAAGCTGACGTTTTGGGTCTAGACATCTTCAGAAATGGGGAGGGGGAGGGGAAGGGGATTCTGAAATAAATAGGGAGAAAGGGGGAGGCGGTTAGAAGACGGATAAAGGAGAACGTAGGTGGAGAGGAGACACCGGTCAAGGAGGCTGGGTTGGAGCCAGTAAAGGTGAGTGTAGGTGGGGAGTTAAGGAGAGGATAGGTCGGTCCAGGGAGGACGGACAGGTCAAGGGGGCGGGATGAGGCTAGTAGGTAGGAGGTGGGGGTGGAGCTTGAGGTGGCAGGAGGGGATAGCTGGGAGGACAGGTTAGGGAGGCAGGTACGAGCTGGTTATGGGATGCGTTTGGGGGAAGGGACATTTTGAAGCTTGTGAAGTCCTCATTGATACCATTGGGCTGCAAGGTTCCCAAGCGGAATATGAAATGCTGTTCCTGCAACCTTCGGGTGGCATCATTGTGGCACTGCAGGAGGCCCAGGATGGACATGTCGTCCAAGGAGTGGGAGTTGAAATGGTTCGCGACTGGGAGGTGCCCTACATGCAGTATTCCAAAAGGGGCCTAACCAATGTCCTGTACAGCTGCAACATGACCTCCGCACTTCTGTACTCAATGCATTGACCAATAAAGGCAAGCATACCAAATGCCGCCTTCACTACCCTGCCTACCTGTGACTCCACTTTCAAGGAACTATGAATCTGCACTCCAAGGTTTCTTTGTTCAGCAGCATTCCCCAGGACCTTACCATTAAGTGTATAAGTCCTGCCCTGATTTGCCTTTCCAAAATGCAGCACCTCACATTTATCTAAATTAAACTCCATCTGCCACTCCTCGGTCCATTGGCCATCTGATCGATATCCCATCATACTCTGAGGTAACTTCCTTCTCTGTCCACTACACATCCAATTTTGATGTCATCTGAAAACTTGCCGACCATACCTCTTGTGTTCACATTCAAATCATTTATATAAATGATGAAAAGCAGTGGACCCAACACTGATCCTTGTGGCACACTGCTGATCACAGACCTCTAGTCTGAAAAACAACCTTCCACCACCATCCTTTGTCTTCTACCTTTGAGCCAGTTCTGTATCCAAATGGCTCGTTATCCCTGTATTCTGTGTGATCTAACCTTGCTAACTGGTCTATCGTGAGGAACCTTGTCACATGCCTTACTGAAGTCCATGTAGGTCACATGCACCACTCTGCCCTCATCAATCCTCTTTGTTACTTCTTGAAAAAACTCAATCAAGTTTGTGAGACATGATTTCCCATGCACAAAGCCATGTTGACTATCCCTAATCAGTCCTTGCCTTTCCAAATACATGTAAATAGTGTTCCTCAGGATTCCCTCCAACAACTTGCCCACCGTCAAAGTCAGGTTCACCGGTCTATAGTTCCCTGGCTTTTCCTTACCACCTTTGTTAAATAGTGGCACCAGTTAACCAACCTCCAGTCTTCCGGCACCTCACTTGTGGCTATCAATGATACAAGTATCTCAGCAAGGGGTCCAGCAATCACTTCCCACAGCATCCTAAGTTAACTAGCTAACTAACTAACAAACCAATTAATAGGACTTTATAGGTCACAGTGTAAAGTTTGTGGGGAAGAGAGAATGGGGCAAAGTGCTCAGAGAACCTAATAGTCTATGGCCTTAAGTAGGTTGTGAAAAGTATGAGTTGTTATTGCAGCGATTGCATGTGTACCCAGAAGGAACATAATTTCTGAAAAAGAAATTTGTGAAACAGAAATTAAGAAAAACTTGCCGGAGTAGGCGATGCTGGTTTTAATTTTACTGGTTTGCTTTTGCCTTGATTGTAGATAATGTGTAAAATGGCTCCCATGGTCGGAAAGGCAATCACCGAAAAATATATACTGCACCGGTTCTGTGAGATGTGCTGTGACTGCCGGATGTTCCACGTTCGTAAGGTTAGTTTACATAATTAGCATGTTGATTGCTCCACCCACCCCCTTTATTTTTCATTTTAATTTATAATAAACTTGAATTTCTTATTTCAGGTGTGTGCTGCCAATATTGGAGATATATCTAGTGTTGTTGGTCGTGAGGCCACTGAAAGGTTGCTGGTAGGTATGGATACAATAGTCATTAGCATTCAATAACAAATATTGTTGTATTTGACTCTTGAGGACTGCAAAGAAAAGAAAAATACTTGTTCAACAGTTGTAGTTAACCATTTTTGTTGCCGTGACAAGTTCTAAATAAGAATCGTGATTAATTAAGTATTTCTCACTGCGTAAGTACTGAACAGTAATTGATCTTTTCTCATGAATAATTAGGTCAGAATGTGGTTGACGGCAAAAGTGAATGGGTGTGCATTTAATAACCTGTGTTTTTTTGGAATTGGAATCTAATCGCATTCACTGCAACTATTGATTTTGTACAGCAACCAAGTATTCAAATTAATTTATGAAATCACATCAAGACCCAAGGTTGTCACACCCATAATGCGTGCATGACTCGTGTCTGTTGATACTTATTCTTGCATAACTGTTAAGGATTTCTTTGTTAGCTAGCAATAAACCAATATTTCTCAACAAATAAAACTGAGCAGGTCTTGTTTTTTTTTTCCTATTATTTGTCTCCTGTTTCCTTCTTTTTCTCTTCTTCCATGGAATTCCTGAGGTAAAGTTGGACAGGTGCCAGCAGCTTTAGGATAATGCACCAAGAGCCATTCCTAATGTATGAACCTTGACAGCAGGGCATTTGACCACGCTGCATGATCGGATAGGGAACTAAATCTGATCCTTGCCCGGCATATTTACTTTCTGGGGATGGTCGCTAGATCGAAATATGTGTAGGGAACCGTTCCACCACTGCCACCAACACCACCCCCGCCTCCCAGCATGGAGATACTGACATCAATTATAATACTGTCGCTGAGATCTGGAAAGATGGGACAGACCAGGATTTAAGCAATCACTTGAATGTATCGAGATCAGTAACATAGCAGGCAATGTATTTCTTCAACGAAGTGTTAGTAGAACTTCCTGCTGTTTTGAGAAATGAGTCTCAATGTAATGTTGAATTTTGACAACAATTGAAATGTGATTTTTAACTACTTTCCATTTACTACTTGAATTAGATGTTTTAGTTTTCATTTCTGTTCTAGTTACAAAGGATTCCATAATTAAAATAGATGTAGGAACAACCTACCTCAAACACTGCATTGAAATTAATTTCAAATCTTGACAGTTTTGAGCATCCCGACTTTTGTTATCTTTGCCATTTTATAAAGCACCATGGGGCTTTTCCATTGCAAATGCCAGAATCAGTTCATGAAATTCTACTGACCACTTGAGAATAAAATTCAAAATATATTGAGTTTATCTTGAATTCATAACTCGCATGTTTGTGTGTATTTTTACAAAGGCCCAATGATTCTGTTGTAACACAATATCACCAGTGGTAGTCTTTGAATATCACTTTTTTGGTCTGAAATAAAGAGACAGCTATAATTGAAGTGGCAATTTCCTTGGATTTTTCTGTGCAGTTACCTAGGTTTTTCCAGCTCTGCTCTGATAATGTATGGGGAGTGCGGAAAGCATGTGCTGAATGCTTTATGGACGTTTCTTGTGCAACGTCTCAAGAAATTCGAAGAACGAAACTATCTTCACTCTTCATTAATCTGATCAGCGACCCTTCACGATGGGTGAGGTGTAATGTTTTTTCTGTTTGTTCTGAAATTCTATTAGTTAAGCAATAAAGTTATAAAGCTTGTATGGCTATCTTAATTTTCTATTGTAAATTGCTTGTACATATGTTTCATGAGCTCCCACCTGTGGCTACCATACTCTGTGTGGGTGGCTCTTATCTGTCGAAGACCTTGTGTGAATTTTTAATTGACAGGAAAAATGTTTATTTTTAACAAGTATCAGATATTTGTTCTTTTGTGAACTGCAATATATGAAGGGCAAAAATTGCATACATTTTATTGACTAGCATAAAACCTCCTGCTCCTAAACCTGAGTCCAAATGTTGCCTATCATGGTATTACTGCTCAATAATCACCTGCATAGTTGAAGCTTAGTTTGAATTCTGTATCTTTGTGCTTTATCACAAAAGTTTGCCTTCCTTCTTGGAATTATCACTGGCTGCTTAGACGTTTACTTTCTGTGGTAATTTGCCCCCTCCTGCTCAATTTCCCTGATTCCCAGCTTTTGAATCGCCGCCTACGCGTAAACAAAGCAAATTTGATCAGCAATATTCTCAGCCTGTGCAATCATTGTATGTAATGTAAGTAAATCAGTTTGTGTCCATGAAGTGTCTCACTTCTTTGGAGTGAAAGAGTGCAAGAAGGTAGCTATCGTCAGATAAGATTGGGCAGCACCTCAATAGCAGGCCAAGAAGATGAAATTTATATGGATAGGAGGAATGGAATAAATGAAGAAATGTCTTTTCAACTGTGTAACATGTGAAGATACATCTTGGGAAACTATCAGTGTGCTTTGCAAATGCATTGGTAATATCAAGGTTTTGGGGTAAAGTATTGTTTTTGAATGATTTATATTTATTGAACTGTATATAGATGTTGGAGAGGGATTTTTAAAGAGGAGTCTGAGTCCCGTGTTAAGTAGCACAAATCAATCTTCATTCAGAACTCCTTTACCATGCGTGTGGGAGAGGCCAGAGGCTGCTCTAAAACTTGCTTTCACTTGAGGCACAGTTGCCCTCATAAACACAGCTCGGATCAGAGGCCAGTGACTGTCTGTCTACCTTTCCTAATAAAGTACAGGATATTTATGCGTACTGTGTTACAATGGTTACATACAACATTGACATCAGTGCTTGCCATATCCCTTCTGACCTATATATCCAACCCTGAGAATACAAGGTCAATGATGAGCAGCTCCAGGGTCCACCTTAGGTTCTCCCATCATCTTATGGTGTTTGCCACACCCTGTCTTTGGGCTCCTAAGATTATTGACCACATTCCAACACTGATTTTTATGTCTCTTCCTCGACATTTGCCAGCTGTATCGTATACTTGCTTATTACTATTGACTTTTCAAATTCAGTTATGCAATTCATATCCCTTGCTGAACTTTGTGCAGAAGATTAAAAGTGATGTTAATTTCTACCAGTTATAATATTTGTGACATCAGCTGTAATATAAAGTTACTTACAAAGTTATACATAGGATTAAGTTTAACTATGATCCTGTGACAAAACTAACAATTTTGGAGCAGCTTCCCTCTTCAACTTGTGAAGTGGCTCTCGACGTCGTAGTGACCCTGTTTCAAAATTGTTTCTGCCCCCCTTTGTTATGTTATTTGTCTCTTCGTACTCACACAAGGTTATCTTGTTTATACCTTTTTTGTTGTTGGAAAAAAAGTTTCTTCAAGGGTGTTTGTCAAAACTAGTCTCTGCATCCAAGGCAAACTGCCTTCAGAAATTTAATTCCCCAATATCTAGTAATGACATCAGTAGACTGGGTTCAATTCCCACGTCGACTGAGATCACCGTCAAGATCCCATGTTCTTGACCCTCAGCTAAACTGCCAGCAGTCATGTTGCTCTAATGAGAGAGCAGCCTTGTGGTACTCTAGGACTGTGGCAACCTGACCTTTTAATCTCATGCCTTCTACTATATCACAGCTTTTGCTTTGTGTTCCCCTCCCCTTTCCATGCCTCCATGTTTGATTAGAAGCTGTTGCATCTCGACTCTTTCAAGTTCTGACAAAAGGTCACTGATCTGAAACATATTTTTTTCCACAATTGATGTCTAACCTGCTGAGTGTTTAATGCATTTTTTGATTTTATTCTTCGTTACCAGGGTTAGTTTACTTTCCATTTTGATTTACTATAGATGGCACTAGTAATGGATTAACATTAAAATGCTCTTTTGCAGGTTCGTCAAGCTGCCTTTCAGTCATTAGGGCCTTTCATCTCAACCTTTGCTAGCTCTTCAGGTGCTGGCCATTACTTCAAAGAGGAAGATGTGCTTTCTTCCAAGAATGTGTTGGAGAGCCAAGGGACAGAAAACAATAATAGGTACAGTCTGTAGCCATTGTATTTTTCTTATTTTAATCATTCTGTTTTATTGATTCTCAAGGTGACTGCTTTCATTATCCATCTCTAGTTTCCCTGTACCACTGAGTGGCTTAATAAACCATATAAGAGGCAATTTTTCATGGGTTTATTTAAGGCAATGGCCAGGATAAGCCAGCAGGTTTGGAGAGTAATTTTACACCAATTCAAATTCAGCAAACTACCATTTGTGTGATTTGAGCTTGTGTTCTCTGGCTTTAGATCAGTCTTTTGGCTTATTAGTCTAATATCTAGTCACTGCACTACCATACTTGAACCATTTCCATGTAGCAGTAAAATAGGTTGATTGTTAGATGTTAATTTTGTTCCTCACCACTTTTCTCTCTGCTTTCAATGACATTTTTACCTTCCTAGCTATGGCCAGGTTCAGGCTGTTTGCAGTTGAACTGTGGCTAGGCTTTTGTTTATTTTTGTTACACAATAAGCAGTAATTGAAAGTATTCTCCGCTAACTGAAGTGCTGTTAATATAATTCCTGAAATGCTTTAAATGGCCTTGTCGTGAGAATCATTTTTAATAGAATCATACCAAAGTATCTTCAAAGTAACATCCACACTGGCCAACAGAACACTCTCTTTGAGACAACAAGGTGCAGGGCTGGATGAACACAGCAGGCCAAGCAGCATCATAGGAGCAGAGAGGCTGACGTTTCGGGCCTAGACCCTTCATCAGAAAAGGGGGAGGGGAAGGGGGTTTTGAAATAAATAGGGAGAGAGTGGGAGGCGGATAGAAGAGGGATAGAGGAGAGGATAGGTGGAGAGGAAACAAACAGGTCGAAGAGGTGGGGATGGAGCCAGTAAAGGTGAGTGTAGGTAGGGAGTTAGGAAGGGCTGGTAATTACCGTCTTTGCTGGACAAAAGAAAAACAAATGGCTAAAATTTTTTGGATCACTTTTTTAAGAAATTTGACCTCTTAATTGTAGTGTGTTGTTCAAAAACCATATAGGATAGAAAGCTGACTTTTTAATAAGTGTATATCAACTTACAATTATTTTATATCTATATTTTATACAGTAAGAGAAACTCGTGGTGCGCCCATTTTCGCTGACTTTGAATTAAATGTTTAAATTCCAGGATTTGATAGAAGACTTAACTCAAACTTTGTCTTTAGGCTAGACATTGCTATCAACCTCTTAGCAGCCAACATGATTGGGTGACTTCATTGTAAATCCATAGGTGTATTTTTCTAAAGGAGAATTTTTGGATTACTTAATTCTCTGTACTGACTTTAAAGTCAAAAATTGTCAAGTTTAATTTTGATTTGATTTTATTACTGTTATGTGTACCAAGATACAGTGCAAAGTGTTGACTTAGGAGCTTTACAGTCAGATCGTACCGTACAAGTCCGTTAGGGTAACAGAACAGAGTGCAGGACACCGTGTTACAGCTGCCTTGTTTATCTTGTTTAAGTTTCTTCTAAGAATTTAAGCTATGAAGTAACACTTATTTGGTCTTGACTATTATTGATAAAAATAATAGTCTATGTTATCTTTCACCTTAGTGCAAAATGTGCAGCAGAACCAACAAAAGGTGCAGATGGAACCATGGATAATCTTGAAACAGAAGAACAAACGCCAGGCTTTAACTGCAGTACTGTGGGATCAGTAAATACAGCTACTGAACTCTCTTCAAAAAATGAGCATAACACTGACAGCAAATGTAGTAGTGATGCCAGTCATTCCCAGGCAATGTCATTGCAGTTGCATTCTGATTCTCATGTATGTACTAAATCTGAATCATCTGAAGGAAGCAGAGTGCTCAATGTAAGTCAGTTACCAAATTCAGACTCTGCAGATCCAAGTCCATCTTCAAAAGAATCTGGGTCCAGTTCAGAAAAGACTGTCATTCCGGAGGACATGTTTAACTCATTCCATTACTGGAGGACTCCTATCCCTACTATAGATCTTGATTTGGAACTAGAGCTGCCACAATGTTCAGATAAGCAAAAAAGTAAAGAATTAATGCAAGAAGAAGCACTAACAGACTGTCCAAGCTTCAGCACAGCTACTAGAAAGGAACTGGAAGAGATGCTGGAAAACTTAGAGCCGCACATAGATGACCCTGATGTAAAAGGTACAATGACATGTTAAATATCAGTTTCAACCCTCTTGTCGTTATCCTTTTGAGCATGTCTCTTTCAATCTTTCACCAACTTAAGTGATCAATGTAAAATCAGTTGAACTTAGGTTCCTCAAAATACAAGTTAGCTGTCTCATTGCAGTTTAAAAAACACAGCTTACATTTCAAGTTTATAATTAATAGAATGGAGATAACTATTGCAAAAATAGCGTACAGTCAGCACAGTTCAGTGTAACTTACCAATACTGAACTGTGTTGCTTTAACATCAGTCAGTTGTGCATGTATTTTCATCAGAAGATTAAATTTTAGGTACTTAATTTTGGTCTGACTTTGTGGCTAATTTGGCACTATTTTCTAGCATACAGTCCTGCTCCCTGACCCTTTGACTTAGAGCATAGTCTCCTCTCCTGGTCCATCCTTTTTGCTGCTGACCCTCTGACCTGTGGCCTCTCCTGCCCTCTAACATATTGGCAATGCTTGCACACACTGTTGCCCTCTCCTGTTAAGGGGAGAAAAGCGATGGGCAGGAGAACCGTGCAAGAGCAAGGATTGGCAAGATGCTGAGTTGGAGTACATGACACTGCATGTCAGAGAGTTACGAGCAATTGGGTGGGTTAGGGAGTTGTAGAAACTATGTTGGAGCGCCTCCTTTTAAGGAGCTGTATCGGAGCATTCACAGCAGGAAGGGTATGTGATAAAGTAATTTAAGTTGCTGCAATTGGAATTTAGCAGTGTTATGTATTTCAACTTGCATAGCAAGTTATTTTAGTTCTTTTTACTGATGAATTTCCTTTAGACCCTAACTGCAGCTTTTACATTCTTTTTAAATGGGAAATTGTGTATTGCTTAAAGCCACTATTGTGAGAAACAGTAAGTGAGGGCTTGCTGCACAGCCCTAGGAAGAACTGATTTGTTTTTGGCAAAGATTTTGTGTAATGAATCTGATAACATTTGTAGATAGGATGAATTAACATTTCTTGTAAGAGTGTCGCAGCTGCTATGGCAGTGTTTATCACAACTGTCAAACCTGAGCAGAATTTTCAAAGCAGTTGTTGGGTATGGACTGACCTGAAGCCTCATTTAGTGAGGCAAAAATTCTTAACATTTACTGCTAGACTTTTATCGTTACAGACGATCAACCAGGCAGGGAGAAACTTCCAGGATGAGCTGCATAATTATAATAACGTTGAGTGACAGAGGCAGTGCTCCACTGAGTGCTCTGTTCACTTCCTTTTCGCAATCGTTAAATGATCTTGCCAACCTTTTTGCATTATGACCTGATGATAGGCGTGCATTATCTTGACAGAAGTGGCAACACTATACTGAAGAGCTGATTAAATTAGAAGTGGATTGAAATTTTTTCTAAATTTTCATCAACATTTGCCACTAAATGATTGACTATACAATTTACCCCTGGGTGCCATGTTACTGGTATTATTAAAAGTTCTGTCGGCTCAGGAGCTGACCGTCTTTGCTGGCTGTACCCTAAATGTGTAATGTTACTGTAGAGTCGAATTCTCCAATCAAATCTCACTGTCACAGCTAGGAAGTTTAAATTCAAATTAATTACTGAAAATTTTAGGCAGCTGGGGAGGAAACTGGTATTAGTAGTGATAACCCCATGAAACATTTGGCTTTCCTGCTCCCCTGACCTGCTGTGCTTTTCCAGCCTCTCTCTTATAGATTCTGGCTTCCAGCATCTGCAGTCCTTATTGTCTCCTCTCTTTTGGTTCACTGAAGTCCTTTGGGGAAACGAATTCTATTCATGTTTACCGAATTTAGCCTTCATGAGTAGGCAGCCTCCTGCTCAAGACCACCCTCCCCTACCATCCAACCAGAGGGTGCTGAATTGTCACTTTTTTGCATTCTGGGAGTGGACTTCACAGTCAGCTTGGGTGTGAAGGGTATCTTGGAAGATCATCCCAGGTGATAAGCTGGAGGAAGAACATCCAAACAAAGTACTGAGTTGTTACTTGTTTGCATTCTGGGAGTTGGTGTGAATGTGGAAGATATTGTGAAAGAACCTGCTGTTTAGGAATGGTTATTTCCAAATGTTACATTACTAGAGCATTCCCATCCCTCCTCTAAACAAAGAAGAGGGAGAGGCAAGGTTCAGAGGAGAGAGAGCATCGTGAGAAGAAGCGAGAGTTCCAGTGGGTAAAGGAGTGCAAACTTAAGCTGTTGTTGGTGAGTAACAGGTAAGTTTTGAGAAGCTGTTATTGGAGCAAAGAGCATCAGAAACTTCAACTTAGTATTCAAGTATTTAACATTGTAACGATAAAGTAACTTAAAGGAGTAAGACATGGCAGGAGAGTTCCAAATTGTAGTTTGCTCCTCTTGCTCGATGTGGGATGCTGGGCACATTTCCAGTGCCCAGGACCTGAACATGTGCAAGAAGTGTCTCCAGCTCCAAAAAGCC
>NW_025967201.1:0-25000 GCF_021869965.1 Rhincodon typus
AACATTCTTGATGAGCTTCATCAGCTTTTGAGCAGACTTGATGTAAGGAAATGGTATAGTAAATTAAAAATGTGATTGACTAAATGGCCAACATCAGGAAATATCCACGCTTGGATAGTCTAAATCATCCGATCACAAGCAGGGCAATGTTAGGCATGACAACTGGTTTCTGCACTGTTAGGTTAACAAGAAGATGGGCTTTGGTACCTGTCCCCCATTGCTTTCCGATAATTCCAGCTGAAGTACATGGGTTTCAACGTCAGGTGAAGACAGGATTGACCTTTGCTCAGGTGCCCACATGATTGAGACTCGCCGTGGATCCACTAGAGAACCACAGATAGATCTCGTCAGAGAGAAACAACAGGCAGTGTACTTAATCTTAAGGTCACAGTGGCTCAGATGAGTTGGAGAAGGCAGAGCCTGGAATTGACTCCATGAATAATGACCAATTAGACGAGGTACTGGTCAAAATCAGAATGGAACTAATTTTGAGTTTGAGATCACTAGCTTAAAGGCATGAGATGCTAGAAGTGAGAGTGTGATTCAATGAAGCCTTTAGTTCAGTTTAGGATAGACAGATGGATGATATTGGAGGTGTAACTTTTCCTTCTTAATCAGGATGACCTTTTTTTTTATTCTAGGGAAGGAAATGAACCTAATGTCTGCTCCACCATCACCTACTCTCAGCTCTTAAAGGAAGTCTGCAAGTTTGCCAATGTTCTACGGACTTTAGGTGAATAATTCCTTTTTCCAGGCAGCAGTAGAGAGCTCTTGTCTTGTCCATGTAAGTAGAGAGCTCTGTTAATCCAGTGAGTAAAGCACTGTGTTATTCGAGTGAGTAAGTCACTGTCAGTTTTTTAAAATGTATTTTTGCAATGTGATCATTGCTTCAGCATATAATGTCAAAGTAATAGAGATGTCTGTTTTTCCAGTGTTTCATTCTAATCTTTGTTATACTTTCCACATAGAATTAGGTGGAATGTGCAGCACAGATGCAGGCCATTCATTTAGTCTGTGCTGGTATTTAAATGCCCCCAGCTTCCCCCATTCCATCTGTATCATCACACAACAAAACCAGAACAAGAACAAGAAATACCAGGCTAAAAGTAGACAGACTATCATTGAAGATACCAATTCTTATAACTCTTAACAGATCTAGGTTGATGTAGGTGGTAGAACACAAAGAGTTAAGGTTTAGCATAATGTATAGTCGGTACATCCACAATTTCATCAATTTTGTTGCACTTCACATAAGCAGAGTGGCACTGGTGGTAATCCTGATATGAATGAAGTAGCATGTGAGTGCTAATGACATGTTTTGTTGATTATACTTGTATTTCAGAATTGTAATTCTGTCATTCTGCCTTTGGTGAAGTAAAGTGATTAATACTCTTAACTTTTCCCAGTTTCATTTCATACCAATTCTGCTGCAGTGACAAGAATTGCCACATGAATCATCTTAAAAAGTAAGAAGTTGGACTTTGAATAAAATAAAATATCTGGAATAAAAGAGGTAACAAGCTGTAGAGCTCGCTGAACACAGCAGGCCAGGCAGCATCAGAGGAGCAGGAAAGCTGACGTTTCGGGTCTGGACCTTCTTCAGAAATAGGGGAGGGGAAGGGGGCTCTGAAATAAATAGAGAGAGAGGGAGAGGAGATGATGGAAGGTGGATAGAGGAGCAGATAGGCAGAGAGAAGGCGGACAGGTCAAGGAGGCGGGGATGAACACAGTAAAGGTGAGTGTAGGTAGGGAGTTGGGATGCGGGTTGGTCAGTGAGGAGGGAGGGGCAGGTAGGTGGGAGGGAAGATGGACAGGTCAAGGTGGGGGGAATGAGGCTAGTAGGTAGGAAATGGAGGTGGGGTTTGGTAAGTGAGGTGGGAGGAGCAGATAGGTGGGAGAAAAGACGGACAGGTCAAGGACGAGATGGCTGGTCTTGGGATGAGGTCGGGGTTGGGGAGATTTTGAAGCTTGTGAAGTCCACGTTGAGACCATTGAGCTGCTGTTCCTCCAGCCTTCGGGTAGCATCGTTGTGGCACTGGAGGAGGCCCAGGATGGACATGTCGTCCAAGGAGTGGGAGGGGGAGTTGAAGTGGTTCGCGACTGGGAGGTGTTTTCATTTGTCACGAACCGAGCGTAGGTGCTCCACAAAGCGGTCTCCAAGCCTCCGCTTGGTTTCCCCGATGTAGTGGAGGCCACATCGGGAACAGCGGATACAGTATACCACTTTAGCAGATGTGCAAATGGACATCTGTTTGATGTGAAAGGTCTTCTTGGGGCCTGGGATGGAGATGAAGGGGGAGGTGTAGGGGCAGGTATAGTACCTCCTGCGGTTGCAGGGAAAGGTGCCGGGGGTGGTGGGGCTAGTGGGGAGTGTGGAGTGGATGAGGGAGTCACGGAGAGAGTGGTCCCTCCAGAAGGCAGATAAGGGTGGGGAGGGAAATATATCCTTGGTAGTGGGGTCAGATTGCAGGTGGCAGAAGTGGAGGAGAATGATGTGTTGAATCCGGAGGTTGATGGGGTAAAACGTGAGGAAACGATCTGCTAATGTGGTATATTGTATCCGCTGTTCCCGTTGTGGCCTCCTCTACATCGGGGAAACCAAGCGGAGGCTTGGAGACCGCTTTGTGGAGCACCTACGCTCGGTTCGTGACAAACGACAACACCTCCCAGTCGCGAACCACTTCAACTCCCCCTCCCACTCCTTGGACGACATGTCCATTCTGGGCCTCCTCCAGTGCCACAATGATGCCACCCGAAGGCTGGAGGAACAGCACCTCATATTCCGCTTGGGAACCCTGCAGCCCAATGGTACCAATGTGGACTTCACAAGCTTCAAAATCTCCCCACTCCCGACGTCATCCCAAGACCAGCCCAATTTCTGTCTTGAACATACTCATTCAGTGACTTATGAACAAGGATACCAATCAATAATTTACAATCTTTCACAAGTTAAGAAATATGTTGCATTGCTATTTTTCCTACCAAAGTGGACAATATTTCATGTTTCCACATTATATTCCATTGGTATAGTCTTGTTCACTGACTCAGCCTGCCTAAATCCCCTTGAACCAAGTTTGCAATAGCTCTCATTCCCACCATGTTTTATGTCATCAGCAAACTTAGAAATACTATATTTGGTTGCCACATGCAAATTACCTATATAGCTAGGACCCAAGCACTAATCCTTGAGGTACCCACTGGTAACAGCATGGCAATCTGAGAATGGCCTGTTTATCCTCCCATTTGGTTTTCTATCCATTAACTAATACTTAGTTCATGTGGGTATATTATCCCCAACTCCATATGCTCTGATTTTGTTCACTAGCCTCCTGTGTGGGACTTTACTGGTAGCCTTCTGAACATTCAAATACACCACATCCAATGTCCAGGGATAATTGAAACTGACAGCAGAGGCAGTCAGCTGTGAAAGTTCATTGCCCAGTCAGACAGCTGTGCAGGTTCACTGATCCTTCTTTTCTTCACCTCCAACATGGTACCTGCTCTCTCTCTTCCTCCCTTTTTAAAGTGCCGTGGTTTTGATCTTTTTTTTAACAAAATTCCAAAACAATGCTACAACTTATAAAACAGTAATTACTGCTCCAAGAATTCGAGGAAATCAGCTCCAACGCTCCAAATATCTCGATAAAGGAGCAGCTCTTACAGCCACAATTTTCTCCCGTCCTCCATCTTCGATTACCATCTTGGAGTTGCAGGGTAGACGGGATAGTGAAAAAGGCATTTGGTATGCTTGCTCTTATGGGTCAGTACTTGAGTATAGGAGCTGGGAGGTCATGTTGCGGCTGTACAGGACGTTGGTTAGGCCACTTTTGGAATACTGTGTTCAGTTCTGGTCTCCCTGCTATAGGAAGGCTGTTGTGAAACATGAAAGGGTTTAGAAATGATTTACAAGGATGTTGCCAGGGTTGGAGGGTTTGAGCTATGGGGAAAGGCTGAATAGACTGGGGCTATTTTCCCTGGAGCATCGGAGGCTGAGGGGTGATCTTATAGATGTTTATAAAATCATGAGGGGTGTGGATAGGGTGAACAGCCAAGGTCTTTTCCCCAGGATAGGGGAGTCCAAAACTAGATGGCATTGGTTTAAGGTGAGAGGGGAAAGATTTAAAAGGGACCTATGGAGCAACTTTTTCACGCAGAAGATGGTGTGTGTATGGAATGAGCTGCCAGAAGAAGTGATGGAGGCTGGTACAATTACAACATTTAAAAGGCATCTGGATGGGTACATTAATAGGAAGGATTTAGAGGGATGTGTGCCAAATGCTGGCAAATGGGACTGGATTAATTTAGGCTATTTGTTTGGCATGTATGAGTTTGGACCGAAAGGTCTGTTTCTGTGCTGTACATCGTTATGACTCTATGACATCCACTTGCTTCACCCCTTATTTATTCTGCTTGCTATATATTCAAAAAACCCTTATATTAAAGAGGCTAATCGAACATGGCTTCCCTTTTGTAGATCCATGTTGACTCATGAAAACATTTGGATAGGTACATGGATGGGAAGGGTTTAAAGGGAATGGACCAAATGCAGACAATTGGAACCAGCTGAGTGGGCACCATCGTCAGCATGGATCAGTTTGGGCCGAAGGGCCTGTTTCCATGCTGTATTACTCTATGACTGTCTCGAACCCTACCATTAGTTTCTAAGTGATTCAGTTATCACATCCTTTATAATAGACTCTTTTTCTACAACAGTTGTCAAATTAACCAGTCAGTAGCTCCCCCTTTTCTCTTTCTGTCTTTTTCTTAATGTGCAGGTGCCAGTGTTGGGTTGGGGTGGACCTGACTAAGGGCCTGTGCTCTGAAAGCTTGTGATTTTGAATAAGCCTGTTGGACTATAACCTGTGTGACTTTCTCCTTTTCTTAAGTTGTGCTGTTGCCTTTGCTACCTTCCAATCTGTTCCAGAAATTTTTCTATAGCAATTTTGGGAGATGACCACAATAGCAGCCGTTGAGTTTGTTAATTAGCCCTTTCTCCTTGCGCAATACTGGGATTGATTCCTCAACATACTGTTCTAAAAAAACCATCTTGAAAATATTCCAGGATTTGGTCCTCCAAAGCATTCTTGGTAATTAGATTTACCCCGTCTGTATGGACATTGAAGTTCCCTGTGTTACTGTGTTACGTCCAGCTCTAATTTCCTGTTTTATATCACATTCTATTTTACCCTTGGAGGAGGTGGCTGAGCGAAGACTTGGCAGAAGTTTTCAAAATCATGAGCAGACTAGACAGAGTAGATAGGGAGATGTTTCTGCATGCAAAGGGACAGGCATGAGAGGGAATAGATTTAAAATGATGTGCAAAAGAAGCAGATAGTTATGGTCTGGAATGCACTGACTGGAAATGTGGTGGAGCCAGGTTCAACTGAGGCATTTGAGAGCGCATTGAGTGATTAAATGGATAGAAATGGTGTGCAGGGAGTTGGAGCAAAGATAGGAGATTGGCACTAGATAACAGAGCTGGTACAGACATGATGGGCCAAATGGCCTCCTTCAATACTTTAACAATTCTGTGTTTATCTCGTACTTCTCCTGTGTGTGCTTCTTTAAGTTGACTTCTTTGACCAAACTTTTGATCACTTCTCCTTAACTGTCCTTTGTCTCAGTGTTCCTATTTCGTGGATTGTGCCTCTGTGTAGTGCCATGGGATAACTTTCGGACATTATGGGTTTTGGGCTGTTGATGTGGATGGTGGGGAAAAAGGTATACCTTCTTCAACCGGCAGACAAGCTATTGAGTGGGTCAAAAATCTGTTGGCAGCTTGCATAGTGGTTGGCTGGTGTTGGAACCACCTATACCACATAGAAGATCCTTGCACAGATTGTTTTAACCTCTTTACCCAGAGAGTGGTGAGATGTGTAATTTGCTAACACTAATAGGGTGTAGTCCAGGTGAATTTTAAAGGGGGAGACTTGAATTACACATGAGGAAGAAAGAAAAATAAAGTAGTATTCATGGAGTTAGACATAATGGGGTTAAACCTAAACACTGGCATGGACAAAGTGAGTTGAATAGCTTGTTTCTGTGCTGTACTTTATGTTTAACAATTGCCTTGTGCAAATCTACATATCTATGTATGCTATAGGGAAAACAAAACTCGAAGTTCTTAGAGGAAACCCTATAAGTGGAGAAAGAATTTTCCATTGCTTGGTTCAATCATTCAGGGAGCTGATTGTTGGACTGAACCTCGCAAAGTTTCTCAAACCTTGAAGATTTACTCCTAAACACTCAACATCAGAAATCCATCAATCATAAAAAATATAAACTGCAGAAAATCTTATTTTCTTTACAGGGGTGAAGAAAGGTGACAGGATTGCCATATATTTACCAGTGATCCCAGAGCTGATATATGCAATGCTGGCATGTGCAAGAATAGGAGCGGTACACTCAGTGGTGGTATGTATGTTCTGATGCCTCACTTATCAAACAACACAACTAAGAACAGATTGTCTAGTTGTTTAACTCATTGTCTTGCATGATCCAGTCTCCAGATCATTGGGGATTGGATGTACAACTTGAGATCTGAGCCAGGACCCCATGCAAGTAGCAACATGCTGACCTCTGTGAGAATTGTCTGGGAAATGTGTGGATAGGTATGACAGGGTGTCAAGTAGGTAGGGTGATGTGTCGGTGGGGTACCAGGTGAATAGGGTATGAGTACCAAGTGAGAAGGGTGCCAGTGTGAAGGTAGGTAGGATGCCAAGAGGGTAGGGAGCCAGAGTGCAAACTGGAAAGGGTGCCAGGTATTTGACAGAATATTAACTATTTACATAACTGCAGTGGATCACTCTGAATTCTCTGATATAAATCAGCCATCATTGGAAGGTTTTAGGTCCATGGGTACTGCATAGCGGAATCTTCAATTTCCTGGTCAATTTCCTCGGAACGTTGGGGATTCTGCTGGGTTCAGATGTGCAACTCCCATCTACGCTGCAAAAATGACAATCTAGCCATTAGAAAGTCCAGGCCAGTATTTCACCTCTCATCGGAACATGTTTCTCGGACATGACCTCAGCTACACTATTTATTCCCATGGACAATACTCTCACCAAAATATTGAGTCTGATCTGCTAATTAAACAGCAATAGCCAATATAGTGTTTCATATGTTTGTGATTTAGTTTGCAGGTTTCTCAGCTGAATCTCTGTGTGAGAGAATATTAGACTCACAATGTATATTACTGGTTACTGCAGGTAAGGACACAGTTACTCCTGTTTAGTAATTCACTGTCCTCTCTTCTGACCCTTATCGTGGTCAGTTGTTGTATCTGTCATGCTGGAAACTTTATGGATTTTGGCAAGTCATGGTTTTCTTTTTGTCTGTAATTCAGATGGTTTCTACAGGGGAGAAAAGCTTGTAAACCTAAAGCAGATCGCAGATGATGCCTTGGAAAAGTGCAAAGACAAGTGAGATTTCTGCAAAACACCTTTCTGCACCTGAGTATCTCAAATTACTTTCTGAGAGAGACAGCCTCAAAGAGACCCTCAATCCGTGTTGAATCGTGGTGAATATATTGAATATCATGCCCACTTCTTGCATATTGGAGATTCCAAACATAAAGCATGGAATTAAACAGATCCCCCTGGATAGAACATTCCGTTCAAGATATTTAAATGTTATGTTCCATTTTATATGTTTCACACACTGCGAACCAAATTGTATTAAATTCCAATTTAACATCCTAATTCTTTATTCTAAAGATTACCAAATTACTTCAGGCAAAAAACTTCTCTCAAAACCTTGTTTCCTCTTTGTTTATTTTTAATTAAAAACAAAAGGAGAAGTACTCATGGTTGTTGGTCATGTAACTTCTGTTACATAGAAGGGCACTGTGTAGGTGACAAAACAGCATGAGAATTGGTAAGGGTGGATTTGATTGTGCAGACGTGATGCATGGACTGTCCTTTATTGTTTTATTTTACTCACTCGTAGGATGTGTGTGTCACTTCTTGGGCCAGCATTTATTGTCCATCCCTAGCTACCCTTGAGAAGGTGGTGGTGAGCTGCTTGTTGGGATCACTCCATTCCATGTGCTGTAGGTACACCCATAATACTGTTGGTGAGCAAATTCCAGGATTTTGACCCAGCAACACTGCAGGAATGGTGATATATTTCCAAGTCAAGATGGTGAGTGGCTTGGAGATGATCTTGTACCTAGTGGTGTTCCCATGTATCTGCTGCCCTTGTCCTTCGAGATGACAGTGGGTTTAGAATGTGCTGTCTAAGGAGTCTTGATGAAATTTGAATCACATCCGTTTACATATACTTCTCTGCATCATGCTGTGAGTTGTGTTGGCTCCTTTACTTTACAATCTGGTTGTCATGTATAATTTTGTTGAATGGATGTTTGATCTACAACAAAGACTAGAGTTATGGATTATGCAGCCAGGAAAGTGGAGTTAAGACTTGGGATTAGATCAGCCAATAAGTTATTGAATGGCAGATCAGTCTCAATAGGCTTCTATTTTTCATGATCTTTTGTCTTTGCTTGTCAGTTTATCCTGACTCAGCCACTTCTGTGCATTACATTTGAGTTGCACTGACTTTCTTCTTTTGATCAGGTAATGGGAGAATGTATTTGTGTGGCATGGTTTCCATTTTAAATGCTTACTCAAATATTAAATAAAAAGGAATCGCCTCAAAAGAAAACTATCCCCACCCATTCTCACCTCTTCCATAAATGGTATTTGACGACCATTGTTTGATCATAGGGTGAAATGCAAGTAACAATGGAGGAGGCAGTAACATCGTCATATCACAAAGCTAAGGTTCTAGGGACATGGGTTCGAATCTGATCATGACAGATGGTGAGATTTGAATTCAATAACAATCTGGAATTTAAAAAATAAACGCTAGTCTAATAACAATCAGGTAATCACTGACAATTGTAAAACCCGTCTGTTTCACTAATGAAATTTAGGGAAGAAAATCTGTCATCCTACATGGTACCAGACCCTACAGAAATATGGTTGACTCTTAACTGCTGCCTGGTCAATTGGGGATGGGCAATAAATGGTGTTCCATCTAGTGACATCAATATTCCATGAACAAATTAAGAAAACCACAAAAACAACTGCCTTGACATCAAGGCCACATTTGACTGAGTGTGGCATCAAGGAGCCCTGGCAAAACTGGAGTCAGTGGGAATCAGGGGACAAGTTTTCTTGGCCCAACCACCTTCAGCTGCTTCATCAATGATCTCCCCTCCATCACAGGGTCAGAAGTGGGGATGTTTGCTGATGTTCAGCACCTTTCATGATTCCTTAGATACTGATGCAGTCCATGCCCAAACATAGCAAGACCAGACTTCCACTTGCCTGGATGAATATAAGTCAAACAATATTCAATAAGCTCAAAACCATCCAAGACAAAGCAGCCCATTACCTTCAACATTCAGTGCCTTCTCTACTGACGCACGGTAGCAGTAATGTGTACCATTAACAAGGTGTGCTGCAAAAACTCACTGAGTCTCTTTTAGCAGCAACTTCCAAATCTGCAAACTCTACCATCTGGAAGAACAATGGTAGCAGATTTTTTTTATTCATGGGACAAGGGTAACACTGGCTAGGCAGCATTTATTGCCCAGAGGGCAGTTCAGAACCACATTGCTGTGGGTCTGGAGTCACATGTAGGCCAGACCAGGTAGGGATGGCAGTTTCCTTCCCTGAAGGACATTAATGAACTAGGTGGGTTTTTCCCAACAATTGACATTGGATTCATGGTCATCATTAGACTCTTAATTCCAGATTTGTTTTTATTGAATTCAAATTCCACCATCTGCCATGGCGGGATTTGAACCTGGGTCCCCAGAATGTTATCTGGGTCTCTGGATAAACCGTCTAGCGATAATACCACTAGGCCATTGCCTCCCCATAAATGGCAACACCACCACCTGCAAGTTCTTCTCCAAGCCCCTCACTATCCTAACTTGGAAATATATTGCATTTCCTACATGGTCACTCTGTCAATATTGCGGTACTCCCATCAAAACAGCACTATGGATGTAACTACACCCCAGGAACTGCAGCAGTTCAAGAAGACAGCTTCTCCAGGGTGATCAGGGATGGGCAATAAATGCTGACCTTGCCAGTGACGTCCATATCCCATTAACAAATGTTAAAAAAAATCTGCTACAAGAATATATTGCATTTATCATTTTTATTTAAATATGAATCACTCTTTATAAAATGTATTTATAATTTATTTCAGAGAAAGCTTTATTCTGAAAAAGTGCATTGTGGTACAACACCTTGGTGACAAGGTGAGAAACAACCATGAACAGGATAGTTGTAACATCCTGCAGGTAAATGCCAATTCAGTAAAAAAAAAGTGATGATTAAGTGTTGACGTGAAACAAAAATATATGAAATCTTGGATAGTGAAACTATTTGGTCCCTCTGGTATGCCTCTTCCACATGTTCATACATGATGACCTTAGTTTAAAAGTACACGCACCGTTTATCCTCCCTCCCTAATTAAGGATCTCAATACTCTCTTTTGATTTCATTTCGAACAGTGAGTATTTTTCTCATCTTTATGATGCCAAATCAATGAATAAACAATTTTATTTCTTTAGCTGTCTCTGATTCGGAATTATTATTTTTGCATTCACTTTTCACTACTGTCTCCGGTAGGTCTTAATTCTGTTACTGGACTGTGATTTCAGTGATAACAGTTGTAGTTGATACTTTACTTTAATGGTTGTTACTCAAGTTTGTACTTTGCCAATAAGTTTTGGTTATCAGCCTGTTGCCTCGTACTGTCACCTGCTCCTGTCCTTAACTAGTCTCTACAATATACAGCTGTGAACAAACTTTACTATATTCAGATCAACTTATCTATTTCTATTTCTGAAGTCTGCCCTTACCATATGGTGATCAGTTAACCTTGTACATATCAGCCAGGGAACACAACCAAGACCTTCCTGCTTATTCCTATCCATAGTTGCACCATTTTTGCTGAGAATAGAATACATTTTAGTTGAGACTTTGACCTGTAACTTTCCCCCATAGCAAGTTCCCACTCCCAGCTGTGTTGTTCTACTGACGTGACATGCATTCACAGCATCAAACAGGGAAGTTCTGAATGATCTTCCTTAGCCTCCAAGTTCTGGAGTAGCATAAATGAAGGCTGAGAACAGTTCAGTGTCTGCCTGATGAATGACCATAATGGTAAGCGTGTCTTGTGGGATCTGTAAAGAGTGTACAACTGTCCCTGTCAGATTTTCTTGTGTGTCCTTTGGCCAGGTGAAGCTTAATGGCCGGGGCTATAAGTTGGGCTTGATAGATAAAATGACACTTCTCATTCTGCATTTCAAATGGCAGCAAAATGTTAACTGGGGAAGTATGGTGATGTTCTAATTCTTTCTCATAGTTGTTCTGGAACTGTGAAACAGATATGTGCTGGGATGCACTAATGAAAGATGCGAGTGAGCATTGCGAACCAGAATGGGTTGATGCCGAACATCCACTTTTCATCCTATATACAAGTGGATCAACAGGGAAACCCAAGGCAAGTCTTCTGCCTGCTCAGCCAGCCTGTGTTTGTAAAATCTCAAAATAAAGTGTCTATTGTTAGGTGTGACTCCACAATTGGACAACACTTGCTGAACCACCCTGAGTATGCACTTAGCTACAACTAACAACCGATTTGAGATCACCGATTTAGCTGATAACATAACTGATTGGTGCTTGCTAGAAGCAGCATACATTCGTACATAGGAACTTGCCTTCTGCAAGCATTAACCAGGCGTTTGGGGAACCTATCCATGGTAAAGCCTTGGCCTGCTGTTGTATAAATTGCTGTGATTGATTGAAACTGGTCCTGATGACTTCAACATTAAAACTTCTGCCAACATATCTCTTTTTTCAGTATTATTCAGTTTCAGCGCTCCAAGAAATTGTATCTAATTCTTTCTAGCATCAACATGATGCTGAAATCAAGACTAAATATACAATTACCTATTCAAAACCATTCCTTTCCACAGCTTTACGACTGTTGAATTTTTTTACTTCCCTCAGAATTTCAATCTAGAACCAAGGGGTATTATTTAAAGATAACAGAGATGCCATTTAGGATCTAGAGGAGGAGAAACTGTTTTTACTCAGAGGGTTGTGAATCTTTAGAACTGTCTACCCCAGGGGCTGTGATACTCAGTCTTTCAGTATGCTTAAAAGGAGAGGTTGCTAGATTTCTGATTACCAATGACATAAAGGGTTATGGGGATAATGTGGATAAAAGGCATTGAAGTGTTTGATCCACATGATTGCATGAAATGTCAGAGCAGACTTGATGGGCTGAGTGGTCTAATCCAGTTCATAATCCTACGACAAGCCTGTAACCACCAACCTAATTTAGCTTAAAATTACTTAACCACTTACTTCCCCTTTATCACTGATAACACAGTGTGGAGCTGGAGGAGGACAGCAGGCCAAGCAGCATCAGAGGAGCAGGAAAGTTGATCTGTTATCTCTGACTACAGCATCAGCAGTTCTTACTATCTCCCCTTTATCACTGCTGATTTTAACAATATTGATGCTATGAATTCCAATCCTTAGTCCTTCATGAATGGGAACGGTAGTATGGTGGTAATAATACTGGACTAGTAATCTTGAAGCCTTGACTAATAATCTGAAGACATAAGTTTAAATCTCATCACAGCAGCCATGGGACCTGTATTAGTTAAATGAATCTGGAATAAAAATTGTATTGGTGATCGTGTTACTATCATCTTATCATAAAAATCCGAAGCAATAACAAATGTCCTTTAGGGAGGGAAATCTGCTATCCTTACCTGGTCTGTGCTCTGTGTGACTTCAAAACCACAGCAATGTAACTAACACTTTAGAAGACTCTTCCCCACCTTCTTAAGGGCAAATAATACTAGCTTTACTAATGACTCTCATTTCCTGTGAATGAACTAAGAATTGCTTATCAGTAAGACCCTCAGTTAATGCAGTTTAGTATGTTTTAATAAATAAATCTATTAAACAATTAATACACTTACTTTTCCAAACTTCAGTTATCTCAATGACAGCAAGTGCCTTATGTAGGTCAACATAACATTTATAGCTGATCTTTGTGAATTGGAAGGATAGCAAATTGTTGCAGTCTGTTCGAATGGAAATCTGGAAGTCCTTTTGAGGTAAAATGGTAGAAAACGGGGGTGGGTGGAGCTAGCGTTGGTGGTAGAGGAGGGGTGAATAAAAGGAGGACAAGTGCTGATTAGAGACCATAATAGGATTTTACACTTGGAGGCAAGGGGTATGGCTGAGGTACTAAATGAATACATTGAATCTGTATTTTCAAAGAAGAAAATGCTACTGTGGTTTTTGCGAAACAGGAAGTAGTCCTGACAGCAGAAAGACTTAAGATAGCTAAGGAGGAAGTATTGAATTGGCTTTCTGTACCTAAAGCTGATGAGACACCGGAGCCATATGTGAACATGGAACAATTTGGCCAGGGCTGATCTAATTTTAACCTTAACTCTACATTCCTGCATGCCCCTGATAATCCTTCATTCTCTTGGTAGTCGAGAATCTATCCAGCTCTCCCTTAAAAAAAAATTAAAGATTCTGCATCTAATGCCTTTTGAGGGAAAGAATTCCATGACTCTTCTGAACTCCAAAGGATACAAGCTTACCCTTTCTGGCCTTTCCTCATAAGGCAATCCACTCATTCCAGGTATTAGACAAGTAAACAGCTTCCAATGCATTAACATCCTTCCGTAAGTGCAGTGGCCAGTACTGTAGACAGTACTCTGGATGTGGTGTTACTAATTCCCTGTGTAACTGATGTATGAAATGCAGTCAAGGAGATTGAGTAAATTGAAAATGGAAATTACAAAGACACTGGGCATAATATTTCAGTTTTTATTAGACTCAGGATAGTGCTAGAGGATTGGAGAATTGCAAACATTACACCCTTATTCAAAAAATGATGTAAAGATAAAACCAGCAACTAGAGGCTGGTCAGTATGACATTGCTGGTTAGGAAACTTTCCAGAAACAATAATTTGGGACAAATTTAATAGTTATATTGCCAAATGTGGGTCAATTGACCCTAAATGTGACTCCAAAGCCACAGCAATGCGGTAGATTCTTAACTGGGCACGGACAATAAATGCAGACCGAGCCAGTAACATCCTTTGAATGAATAGAACGTTTAAGATAAGTGAAATTAGGAAAAACATTTTCCAACAGTGAGTGATTCAGGTCTAGAAAGCACTGTGTTATAGTGTGGTGGAGGTGGGTTCTATTCAGGATTTTAAGAGGGTGTTAATTTAAATACAACAATGTTGAGGGTTACAGGGAGAAGGCGAAAAAATGGTACTAAGCAAAATGCTCATTTGGAGACAATACAGACAAAATAGGCCAAATGGCCTGCCTTTGAACTGGTACAATTCTGATTTTGTAAATTCACCAGAAGATGAACATTACTGACAATAACTTGTGTTTTACTTTTGTTCTAGGGCGTACTGCACACTGTTGCAGGTTATTTAATTTACACTGCGGTCAGTTTTAAGTATGTCTTTGATTACCACGATGATGACATCTACTGGTGCACAGCTGATATTGGATGGATTACTGGACATTCCTATGTCATCTATGGCCCACTGGCAAATGGTGCGACATGTATTCTTGTGAGTGGAGACAGTATTCAGAGTATCTGTTAGAATAGAGAATTCACTCTGGCCAGGTTTGATGATGCATTGAAGGCAGAAGCCTCCATCTTGCTACGGTAATGTTTTCTATTTGAGGGGTCTGAATGGTGTGGCATCATCCCAGCCAAAGAGACAATCCACTCCAAGGCCTATGGCCAATATCACCTCTGCATATCATTTTAGTCAGTTTTGGTTATAAACTGCGCAAAAAGGTTTAAGGAGTCACAACGGGGGATGTTAGTATCACAGATGTGAGTTTTCCTGGTCCCGTGGACTGTGTGGGGGGAGCGTAGGTGATTGGAGCAGTAGGGAAAGAAAGCAGAATTAGAGGGGGGTTGAGGCGTATTTATATTTCCACTACCGAGGAAGTTTTCCGTGGGTGCTGAGATACAGATCAGCTATCCTCTCTACATGGGGCGGCACGGTGGCTCAGGGACCCGGGTTCGATTCCACCCTCGGGCAACTGTCTGTGTGGAGTTTGCACACTCTCCCTGTGTCTGCGTGGGCTTCCTCTGGGTGCTCTGGTTTCTTCCCACAGTCCAAAGATGTGCAGGGTAGGTGGATTGGCTGTGCTAAATTGCCTGTAGTATTCAGGGATGTGTAGATTAGGTGGGTTATAGGGGCATGTGTCTGGGTGGAATGCGCCAAGGGTCAGTGTGGACTTGTTGGGCCGAAGGGCCTGTTTCCACACTGTAGGGATTCTATGATTCTGTGCGTGGGTACTCAATTTAAACCATTAAGGCCAATGATGAAGGGGATTTTCCAGGGCTCCCTGGCACTTTGCTGGTGGCAGTGTAGCTGTCACGCTCTGCTCTGTAAAGTATCTGCCAACTCAATAGAGACATTCTCCTTGTGCTGGCTGGCAGATAAGAAGTTGTGAGGGAGGGGGAGAGGCAGGGGTCGCTGTCTCCATACCCCATGACTAAAGGAAGGAAAGACCACAGCTGTCACCCCTCAGAGATCTTACCACCCTGTTTCCTTGGAGCTGCTACCTTCCCCCCTGTAAAATGATTACTGATGTGTATCCTTCTGAGGGCACTCCCATCTTGGTGTTTCCTGACTTCCTCAGACCTGATCGTAAGTGCATACTTTAAAAATTGTGTAATTATAGAAATATCGAATGATGCAGCACATGATGAGCAGGCATTCTGCCTCTACAGGCCCCATAAAACTGAACAAATAAAAAATTAAACATCTTTCTGGCTGCTTTCTGTACACGCAGTAGGTAAAGAAACACATGGATATCTGGGACAGAACGTGTGCTAACTTGGGGCAACCTGAGAAGTGCAGCCTTTGGCAATTCAATGGGCAGGTGAGGTACCTTTCCCCTAGCCCCTAATGTCCAAAAACTGGCCACCGCATTTCAGGTGACAAACGCTAGTTGCAAAAGGCTGCTGTCATTCAGAAGCAATGCCTGAGGCACATACTCAACAAGCGTTGTACCCTCTCAATTTATTTTGACACTTTCCCAAACCAAACCTCATGGCTTATTTAGAGACATATTCTTCAACTCCTCCTCTGCACTTTTCTACTTCAATAAAATCATGTAAACAGGAACAGGGGAACACATAGGAATATTTAGCTAAATGAAAGTGTCGGTAGTTTTTTTTCTTTCTTCTCCTTGGATCTCCCTATTTGAAATTTGATTGCTTGAGAGAGGGAGGGAGTAGGAAGTCAGCTTGGTCCTAATGTTCTACAAAGTGCCTTCTGGAGCCTTTTACAGAGCTGTACAAGAAGGTGCCCTTCTCTTCCTGCCAGATCTGAAGTAGGGTCAAAGGTTTCTGTTTGCACCTCGTAAATTCTCAATGCTAAATTCTCAACTCACAAAATGGCAGGGTCACTGCCTAGAGGCTGGAGTTCCACTAGAAGCTTCACTATAAAACCAAAGGACACCACCACCAGATTTGAGAACGATAAAAATAAAGTTGTACACGTGAATCGGATGATTTTCCAATGGTTGTGTTTTGATTAAATTTCTCTCTGTTTTAGTTTGAAGGTCTCTTACTCTATCCACATGTCGGGAGGTTGTATGAAATGATTGAAAAGTACAAAGTGACAAAGCTTTACACAGCGCCCACAGTGATTAGGATGCTGATGAAGTTTGGAGAGGAACCTGTGAGAAAGTAAGAAAGTTAGGAAGCTGATTTGAGCTAATCACTGAATGCACGAAGCTTGAAGTAAGGGCCGAAGTGTCACTGAGTAAAGGTGTGCTAGTTACCCATACACTTAGCTTACTGCAATTTGAATCTTCTAGAGCATTCAATGGATTGATCAAATGAAGTGAAGACCTCCTGTATTCTACCTTTATTGCGTGTGTGGGGGATAAACACTAAGATAGGCTGGCTAAGCTGAACAGCTTGTTTCAATGGTGCAACTTACGTGTAATTCAAAGACATATGTTTGGATCCCTGGAGCAGTTTTGCTTATTATAAACACTGGAAATTATGTTCTATTTAAATATCTATTGGAGTTTCCCTAAGTATTTAAAGTTATACACGATGACGTTGTTTCTTGGGTTTTGGTTTCAGTATGGAAGAATTTATCGAAACTGTGAAAACGATGATGCTTCCTGAGAACTAACTGGTGTCATACCAGACCATAGTCAGGCTACAGCTCTGGGCCCCATTTACTGAATCTAGTGGTGGATCCTATTTCATTCTCAATTGTCTGTCTGCGCCTAAGAACATTTCTACCCTTTTCAATTCTTCTTTCTTCTTTGAGCCACTTTTCATCTTTTCTTCCTTTATGTTTGCTCCTCCTTCCTTGTCTTTTCCCCACCTTTTCTCTCCTCTGTCTTCATTGAGTTACAGTGGTTTGCCAGCATCTCATCAGGAACTCACCCACATGAGCTGGACAATGACTTTTCAACTAACAGGACATCCCAATGAGCGCTTACAAATGTCCATCCAGACATTCTTCCAGGGGAAATCACTGGATGATAACCAACTGTGAGAAAACTTACTTCAATCAATGAGAAGTTCTTCACTTATGCTCTTGTCAGGATATCACTGGCTAACCATTTCAAAATATGTTCAGTTTGTGTGCCTTAGAGGAAAAGACATTCCAGAAGGGAGAATGATACTTTACGTGGTAATTCTGATTGTCTTACTTACCGTTTGTTAACAAACTCTGACATCTCTTAGAAACGTGTTTGATTCTACCCAGTGTGACTTTGCAAGGTGAGCGTTGCAGAATTAAAGTTTGGGGCTGGTATTTATTATTTGGGAGGAGTATATTTAAAATAAACCATTCTCTCCAAGAAAAATAATTGTAAGATTTCTGATATGAAATTGTGCCACAAAGTTGAATCATGTCTTTCCTTTTCAAAACTGATATATTTGCTGTGTTTTCCTTTAATCTATTTTTGCTTTCTCCATTCTCTATTGCAAATAAATTGTCCTTTCCTTTACAGATTTCAGAAGGACCTCTGACAATAATGGTATTTCATGCTTTAATTTAGCTTCCAGATTAAGGCTTTACTTCCCCCTCCTTCTTAACGTGCAATTTCTGCTATATTGTAACATCATTTTGTTTTGTTGTTGCGTGTGATTTAAAAATCTTCTTTTTTCCTCCGTAAGATGTTCTTTTCACTTGACTGCTTCAGGTTCAATCTCAGTTCTTTGAGAATCCTGGGCTGTGCTGGAGAGCCTATTAACCCGGAGGCTTGGACATGGTATTATAATGTGATTGGTAATGGCAAGTGTCCAATCGTGGATACTTTCTGGCAGACTGAAACGGTAAACATTCCTGTTAAAGAGGCATCCTCATGTTTTGTTTCAGAGAGAAAGGACTTGAGAGAGGCATGTTATTTTGTCCCAGTGATGTCAGATGCAAAGAAAGATATGCAGTGATACCTGGACATCAGGGATTAAGTTATGAGGAGAGATTATACAAATTAGGCCTGTTTTCTCTAGAATTTAGAAGGTTAAGGGATGATCTGATCGAAGTCTTCAAGGTATTAACAGGATAGGACAGGGTAGATAAAGATAAATTATTTCCACACGTTGGGGATTCTGGAATTAGGGAGCATGATTTAAAAATGAAGGCAAGACCATTCAGGAGAGATGTTAGGGAGCACTTCTACACACGAAAGAGGGTAGATGTTTGGAACTCTCTTCCACAAATGGTAATTGATTCTAGATCAGTTGTTAATTCTAAATCTGAGCTAGTTTTTTATTAAGCAAAAGTATTATGGATTTTCGCTAAAAGGACGTATATGGAGACAGACCACAGATCAGCCACAAGCTCAATGCCTGAATGGCCTACTTCTGTTCCTATGCTTCTATGCTCCTCAAAACGGCACGAACATTTCTTTTTAACATGACTACATCCTCCACATTTCACACTATGGAGTAAATGACACAGTGGGCTGGATTTCCAACTGTTGGCAATCAGGGAGAGAGGTGGTGAGGATAGAATCTGCTTTCTTTCCATTGGGATGGTGATACCCATCGAGGAACTGAAAGTACAATGCAAGAAATGGAAGATACTGTTCATTCTCAGATTAATACCTCTCCAAACACCTTATTTGGTAAAAGTAGAGTGGCACAAAGCCAAGAAGCTCCAAGTTTTATTCTTGACCCATGCTGAGCGAGCTGTTGTGGTTTGAGTACCTTAGCTTTGACTTCTTAAGGTAGGTGGGGAAGTTCATCCAGGTCATTATGGTTCTGTTAAGTGCTGCTAAATGAACATGTGTATGGATATCAGTTAATGACGGGAACTGGTTTGTTATGATCTCAATTGGTGAGATAGTGGAGAGTCTTGTCCCTTGGAGAGGATCTGCTTTTCAGGAGTTGGCTGTAGGGGGAGGGAGGGGGACCACAACAATATTAACATAATAAAGTATGAAAATAGCTAAAATATATATATATATCCATCCCCGCCTCTTCGACCTGTTTGTTTCCTCTCCACCTATCCTCTCCTCTATCCCTCTTCTATCCGCCTCCCACTCTCTCCCTATTTATTTCAAAACCCCCTTCCCCTCCCCCTTTTCTGATGAAGGGTCTAGGCCCGAAACGTCAGCCTCTCTGCTCCTATGATGCTGCTTGGCCTGCTGTGTTCATCCAGCCCTGCACCTTGTTGTCTCGGATTCTCCAGCATCTGCAGTTCCTACTATCTCTAAAATATATATTTCCCATCTTTCACATAATTATAAAGCTGATATTTTCCTCATGTTTTCTAAAACAAGAACGGGAGCGGTAATAGTGGAAGGACTTGTAACATTTTCCAATTGTCACTAGTTCTATGCTTACACGATTGGAGAGTGGAAATGGGGCACTCTTATAACAGAAGGGTGTTTGGACATTTCTAGCAGCTAAAGGACCATTACCTTAACATCAGAGTAAGGTTTTGGAAACTATAATCAGGGAAAAGAAATCAGAGGCAGGTGGAAAGTTTTGAGTTAAGAATAGCCAGCACAGATTTGTAAAGGTGGGTCATGCTCAGCTGATCTCATTGAATTTCACTCATGAAATAACATAATAGGCTGATGAAAGGAAATGCTGGAAATACTCAGCAGGACTGGCAGCATCCATGGGGAGAGAAACTGAGTTAAAGTTTCACGATGATGACATTTCATTATGATCTAAAACACTGGGCAGATCTTTGCCCCTCCTAGTGCAACACGACCAAAGCAAGAACAGTGGAGTAGAAAAAATTAGAATCTCAATGTTGAGAAAATGTTTTGCAATATTGCCCTAAGGTAAAATGGCAACTTCAGAATCACATGACTGAGCAGCGAATACCTCATTCCAATGTACTTGTATCTCATTAACATTCCAACTCTTCTTATTTATATACCACTTCCAATTTTATTCTCGTTCCCCAGGAAACTAGACAACACAATTCCCAACAACTGATTGCTTGATCTGGCCATCATCCAACTGTGCCTTATAGAGTCATACAGCACGGAAACAGACTCTTCGGGTCAACCAGTCCATGCTGAACATAATCCCAAACGAAACTAGTCCCACCTCCCACTCCTGGCTCATATCCCTTCAAACCTTTCCTATTCATATGCTTAACTAAGTGACTTTTAAACTTAATAACTGTGCCCACATCCACCACTACCTCTGGAAGTTCACTTCACATGCGAGCTATCCACTGTGTAAAAAAAATGCCTCTCATGTCTTTTGAAAATCTCTCTCCTTTCTGAGCTTAATATCCTGCATGTTCCATGGGAGCCATCTTCCTTGACCCTTAGTCCATACGAGTCTTCATTGACAAACTACCAGCCTTCCCACATTGCTCTCAGGCCCAACTGTCACACCATTTCAGTCCTATATTACTCTGGAGCTCAGGGTCTCCTATGATTTGCGTGCTTCTGCCAGTTTGCTTTGTGTTCAGGGACTCACCCACAAGAGTAAATATCCTTTTTGCATCCACCTTGTTGAGACCATTCGGGATCTTATAAACTTCATTCGAGGCATCCCTCACTTCTCTAAACTCCAGTGGTAACAAGCCCAGAATGTCCAACCTTTCCTAATAAGATAACCCACTCTTCCAGGTGTCAATCAAACAAACCTTCCCTGAACCATCTCCAGTGTATACATACTTTCTTAAATAAGGAAACCAAAACTGTGCACAGTATTGGAGATATGGTATCGCTAATTCCCTGTATAGCATCCTTACTTTTATCTTAAATTCCTCTTGTAATAAAGGCCGGTGTTTGATTAACTTTGCTGATTATCTGCTGGACCTGCATAATAACGTTATTGCAACCCACGTAGTTGAACATCTAGATCCCACTGCACCTCAGAATTCTGCAATCATTCTCCATTTAAATAATATTCTGCTTTTTTATTCTTCCTACCAAAGTGAACAACAACTTCACATTTTCCCACATTATACTCCATCTGCCAGATTCTTTCCCACTCGCTGAACCTACCTATTTGGTTTTGAAACTGAAATATATACTAACAATTCAATCTATGATTTGTCAACTATGATTTCCATGTCTTTGGCCCTAGATTGTATTTTGATTGAGCATCACCAATGTGACACACACAGTTGCTACATACAGCTCATGTAAGAGAGATTCTTGTTTGACAGCCAGGGGAATCAAGGGATATCAGGGGTAGGTGGGAACGTGGAATTCCAAACGTAAACAGATCAACCATGATCATGTTGAATTGCCCATGGTGTCCAGGGATGTTCAGGCGAGGTGGGTTAGCCATGGGAAATGAGGACTGGGTAGGGGGGTGGATCTGGGTGAGATGCTCTTCATAGTGTGTGGATTTGATGCGCCAAATGGCCTGTTTCCACACTGTAGCGATTCTATGATCACGTTGAACAATGGAGCAGGCTCAAGGGGAAAAATAGCCTGCTCCTTGTCCATAGATTCTTATGTGTGTAAAATGGGGATTTGGTGCTTTTCCCATCGGTCAGCTTCTGATTACCTTATTGCTGTTGAACCTGAGACTAGATGTTAAAAAATCCCCATTATCCCTCAATCATTGCAATTCCTTAAAGATCCTAGTATTCCTTTGGTAGATTGCAAGTAGAATAGCACTGCACTGACCAGCTAAGAATGTTTCTATGCTAGTTAGCAATGAACAAAAGTGTACCACTTAGTGTGCCAATTAGAGACTGTCGTGTAGCATTTTTGTCTTGTATCTCTGTACAGGGTGGCCCAATGATGACCCCTTTGCCTGCTGCTACACCATTGAAGCCAGGATCAACTGTAAGCTTTAATTTAATTAATTGCATCAATGTTTTCTTTCTCAGGTGTGAGCTCTTTTCCTCCTGCAGGAACTAATCCGAAAACTGCATTGTTTGTCTTCCTCCAGACATTTCCATTCTTTGGTGTTCTCCCTGCAATTCTCAATGAGCATGGTGAGGAACTGGAGGGAGAAGCTGAGGGTTACCTGGTAGGTGCTCAGTTCAGCTCCAACAGAGCCTTCCAGAACTTGTGGACTTCTTGCTAAGTATCTCACACAGCAATGAGGTTCAGAATAATTCTTGTGCACAAAAGAGATCGTAATTCTTCAATCACTTGTGAAATGATCCACAAGCTGTTAACTTCTTTGCTGCTGTGTAATGTACCACTGTGATGCTAATATAAAGTAAAAGTAATAGAAAATGGTGAAAATAATCAGCAGGTCAGACCTCATCTGTGCAGGGAGAAATAAAGTTAATGTCTTAGTTTCTGATTATAAACTCATCATTAGACAGAAATGTTAACTCTTCTTTCTGTCTCTGCAGATATTGGCAGAGTTGCTGAGTGTTTCCTGCATTTTCTGTTTTTATTTCAGATCTCCAGTATCCATGATCTTGATAATGATCCACAGTTGAACCAACAAACTTTCCTCTTTGTGTTGTTGACTGACGTGTTATACATTAACAGCATGGCCTCTTTATCTTTTGAAACCAGTACATCTGGAACAGGGACAGCAGAAGCGTAGTGGCAATGTCACTAGATTAGTAATTCAGACCCCCAGGTTATAGTTCTGTGAACACAAGTTTGACTCCCACTATGATCGATGGTGAAATTTGAATTCAATTTATCTAGCTTAATGGGGACCATTGTTGTAAAAACTCATCTGGTTCACTACTGCCATTTTGGGAATCTGCCATCCTTACCTGGACCTACAGCAATGTAATTGAATCTTAACTGCCCTCTTGTCTGTTAGAGATGGGTAATAAATGCTGGTCTAGCCAATGATGCCCAAATCCCATCAATGAATAAAATGACTTTGGCAGGAATGATGACTTGTATGTGCAGAATAAAAAAACAAAAGCTTGCATTTAATTAGTACGTAGAGGTCTTGTGATGCAGTTTAGCCAGTAGTTCTGGGTTCAAGGCCCAATCTAGGACATGATACTCAATGAATATGTGTTTGTAACTGAGCCACACAGGTTGGTTGTCATCCTGCCAATCCTTCCAACACTCTTATGGCAAGCACTAAGATTTGGAGAGACCTCTGGTCAGCCATGGTTTATGTGGAGCGATAGCCCTCCAGCTATAGCCTCTGGCTGCAGTCAGGTGACCCATTCCAAGGAAAACATCTTGACATATGGGAAGGAGATAGTAGGAACTGCAGATGCTGCAGAATCTGAGATAACAAGGTGTAGAGCTGGACGAAATTTCTAGGCCCAAAATGTCAGCCTTCCTGCTCCTCTGATGCTGCTTGGCCTGCTGTGTTCATCCAGCTCTACACCTTGTTATCTTGACATATGGGAAGTCTAGTTTATATTGTACCTTTCACAATACAGGACATGTGAAGATGCTTACACACAGTGAGGTGTTTCTGAAGTGTAGTCAGTTTTGTAAATGGCTGCACAGCTGCTGGGAGATTTCGTATGTGCTGATCAATGTACTGACCCATTGGCTTCCACTTCTGAAGCTGCCACTGCACAGAGACTTCAGGAATCATCATAGGAGAGAAAACAATTAGAGGGAATGTTGGACACAGAAACAGAAGTTGCTGGAAAAGCTCAGCAGGTCTGGCAGCAGCTGTGAAGAAAAAAATCAGAGTTACCAGACCCGAAACATTAATTCTGACTTTTTTTTATTCACAACTGCTGCCAGACCTGCTGAACTTTTCAAACAACTTCTGTTTGTGTTCCTGATTTACAGCATCCGCAGTTCTTTTGGTTTTTTTTAAGAGGTAACATTGGTTGTAAGTAGGAAATATGGTAATAAATCTGAGAACAATAAGGGGATAATGACAAAATAGTTTGTATTTTTTAACTGAGGAGTAAATATTCACTTGGGAGAATCCACTGTTTTTAGAATGGTACCATGGGCTCTTTTACATCGACTGATGTCTATGTTGTCTGAGGCAAAATCTCCTACATTTCAGCACTATCTCAATTCTGTACCATGGTAGATTTCCACCCTCAAGTTTCTGGGGTAGAACTTGAGCTCACAACCTTCATTGGCAGAAGTGTGATTGAATCATGGCTGCCATGTAATAAAAGGGACGTTTTAATTATCAGACTAATTATGTAAGCAAAAAGCAAACTGCACAGCGTGTCAGTTTTCCTGGAGTTTTCATTCACTGGTGAGATCATTGGTTTTTGTTTTTGTTTCAGGTATTCAAACGACCTTGGCCATCCATACTGCGCTCTGTATATGGAGACAAGGAGCGCTTTGAGGCAACTTACTTCAAACAGTTCCCAGGATTTTATTTGACTGGAGACAGTAAATTATTACTTTACTTTAAATCATTTTTAACAATATACGCAGGCTCAAATTCTGTCTGAACTTACTTTGGCTGAACCCATATTCGTTGGTGATCAGTTTAAAGCTGTGTGGCTGAAATGTTTCTTTTACTCCTCGTTTATGCAAGGAAATTATAATTCCGAATACATTCCAGT
>NW_025967202.1:0-25000 GCF_021869965.1 Rhincodon typus
TGTGTTCATTGAGAGGAAAATACGTTCAACTGTTTGCAGGAATTCCCTAATTATCAAATTAAAACGTACTCATGCATAATTTTGAAATTGAAAGAACTAATTGCAACATGAGGAAATAGTTTTTTACTGAGCGAATAGACTATATTGCCTGAGAATACGATTGAAGCAATTTAATCAAAGCTTTCAGATGGAAAATGGCTAAGCACCTAAAGACAAACAATCTGCAGGATCACAGGTAAAGGGCAGGGTGTAGGACTAAGTATATTCCTCTTGCAGAGAGCCAGCATGTACACCATGGTTCAAACAGACTCTTTTTCAGAAGCAACTCATTCAATAACATTTTTAAATTTGCTCACTGGATGTAAGTGTAACCAGCTAGGCAAACCTTTTTACCCACGCCTAACTGCTGAGAGGATAGATAAGTGTCAACCACATTGCTATGGATCTGAAGTCACGTGTAGATCAGACTAGGTAAGGACAGAAGATTGCCTTCCCTAAAGGACACTGGTGAACCAGATGGGTTTTTAATGACATTTGACAGCAGTTACATGGTCACCATGAGACTAGATATTTTTTATGGAATTCAAATTTCACCATTTGCCATGATCATCAGCCCCAGGCTTGGATTGCTAGTGCAGTGATGCTTGACCACACTAACACCTCCATCAATGGACTTAATGGTGATAGCTGTCTGTAAATTCCAGCCAAGGAGTTTTATATGGCTAATGCAATTAAGTATTTTGTCAATGATAGCTCCCAGAGTATTGATAGTGGAGGATTCAGTAATTGTGATGCCACTGAATATCAAAGGGCGATTTTTAAATTCTCTTGTTGGAGATAGTAATTGCCTGGCATTTGTGTTGTTTAAATGTTACTTGTCATTTTTCAGCCCACGACTGGATATTTGAACATGGACTGCTTCAGTATCTGAGGAGTCACGAATGGTGCTGAACATTGTGCAATCATAAGCGAACATTCCTACTTCTGGCCTTATGATGGAGGGAAGGTCATTGATGAAGCAGCTGATGATGCTTGGGCCTGGGACCCTACCCTGAAGAACTTCTGCAGAGATGTCCTGGAGCTGAGATGACTGACCTCCAACAACCATAACCATCTTTCTACGAGTCAGATATGATTCCAACCAGCAGAGAGATTCCCTCCACAATTCCTGCTAACTCTAATTTTGCTCATTCTTGAAATGTACTAGATTCTTAGATGAGGAGGAACTTTTTCTTTTAGAGTGTAGTGAATCTGTGGAAATCTTTACCACTGAGGCTTGTCGAGTCTGAGTCTTTAAGTATGTTCATGGCTGAGATAAACAGATTTTTAATCAGTGAGGGAACCAAGAATTGTAGGCGAAAGCCAGGGAAATGGAGTTGAGGATTATTAGATCAATTATGATCTCTCTGAATGGCACAGCAGACTCAATGGGCAGAATGAGCTACATCTGCTCCTATGGCTTTTCGGTCCTTGAAGCCACACTAGTCAAATGTGACCTTGATATCAGCACTGTCACTCTCATCTAACTTCTGGAATTCAGTTGTTTTGTCTGTGTTTGAACCAAGGCTGTAATGAGGTCAGGAGCTGAGTGGCCCTGGCAGAACATATACTGGGCATCACTGAGCAGGTACTACTTCATAGCACTGTTGATGACACTTTCCATCACTTTACTGACAAATGAGTGTAGACTGATGGGGTATAGTGCACAGGACATATCCAGCTTGTCTGGGATAGTTACAAGTTCCGAAGGACAAGTCTTCCGCACTATTGCCAGAATGTTGTCAGGACCCATGCCCTTTGCAGTATCCAGTTCCTCCAGCCATTTCTAAACATCACTGGAATAAATTGAAGTGGCTGAAAACTGACGCCAGTGATACTCAGGACCTCTAGAGGAGAACGTGTGTCCATCTGACCTCTTCAGGCTTTTCTAGTACTCAGTCTGTGGATAGTTCTGTGGCATATCAGTGCAACCACTGAAATGTAAAATGAATTTAATAATTTTCTTGTGCTCCACACAGTGAAGGATATATGCTATGTGAAAATTCCTTTGTCAAGATTTTTTTATATCAGGCAATGTGCACAGCATCACATATTCCCCTTTTGCTCGTTAGTTTGTAGCACAGTTTTAACATCAGAGTAACGCCCCCTGCTGAATTACAGTGTGTGTTCCCATATGTCAGGCCATCTGTCCCATGTTCTTTCACAATGACTTTATGAAGTTAGTACAAATTTATAGCAGACCATCCAATGCTAAAAGCTTCTGGCATCTCAAAAGCCACGTGTTTGCACAGTCAGGATTTTGAGTATTTGTGTACCAAGTTGCTGAAAGTTTGAGCTGATAACATCATGGTAAATGTAAGAGACAGAGGGCATCTGGATTCTGAAAGAACCAGGCAAGCTGCTGTGTACCTCAAATAATCAGATTAGATAGTGAAATAAGCAGTTCAAGGACTGAGATGGAAGTGTAGAGTGAATGAATTCAATGTCAAATCAGGTATAGAATGAGAAGGGGGCAGGAGAAGAAAGACTGTATTAAGACAGAACAGAATAAAATAGAATGGAAAGAATAGCAAATTATTGTCATGTGTATTTTTGCAAAAAAAGTACAGTGAAAGTTTTATAAGTTGCATACCACAGTACCTAAATTAATGACAGAATCCTGAATTTAAAAAAAAAGTAAAAGTTCATCAAAGTTTATTAAGGTAACAAATTACAGTACAGTACAGAAAGGAAAATTTTCTTTTAAAATAACTTATTTACTTTATCCTTTTAAATTTTTCAGCAGTATATATTTGAGGGAATGAGACTCCACATTTGTATTAGCCGCCTTTCAATAGTAGAACATTTGCAACTGAAAGAACAAAGAAAATTACAGCACAGGAACAGGCCCTTTGGCCCTCCAAGCCTGCACCTATCCAACTCCAACTCCAGCAAAATTAATGACATTGGTGAGCATCTTGGGCAGCAACTGCTGGATTTTTGGAGTTAACTCTGAATTTGCCCTTCATCTGAAATTAGTGGATCATTTGCCCTTAAATAACAACATGTATCAAAAGCTTTGCTGTTATTTTGATAGTCCAATGACTCTTCGTTAGAATTTGGTGCAGCAAGGTCAAATAGACATTTTTGAAGAAACTTAATAAAAATGGCCACTGCACTCAAACACTAGTGCTGCTTTCTTCCCACAAACAGAGCCAGACTTGCTGAGTTTCTCCAGTGATTTCTCTTTTTGTTTCAGATTTCCAACGTCTGCAGTTCTTTGTTTTATTGCCTTCCTGGTGAAATAGGTAAAAGTCTCAAAATACATTCACCTTGATAGATTCCTAACTGTTGCCCTCCATTCTTTTGTCCTTGATTTTTGGAGAATCTAAGTTGCAAACTTTCAAAAGTTAACACTGAAACAAATGCTCAACTTATCAACCTGTTATTTTGGCTCAGTGGAGACAGAACCAGGGACCAAGGTTTGATTCCAGCCTCGGGTGACTGTCTGTGTGGAGTTTGCACGTTCTCCCTGTGTCTGCATGGGTTTCTTCTGGGTGCTCTGGTTTCCTCCCACACTCCAAAGATGTGCAGGCTAGGTGGATAGGCCATGCTAAATTGCCCATAGTGTTCAGTGATGTGAGGGTTAGCCATGGTTAATGCAGAGTAATGGGGATAGGATAGGGGTGCTGGATCTGGATGGGATATTCTTCAGAGGGTAAGTGTGGACTTGATGGGCTGAATGGCCTGCTTCTGCACTGTTGGGATTCTAGGATTCTATACGTGCTCAGCCTTGAGTAACCTCAGCTGAATATTTCATAAACAAGTAGACTTTCTGGTCCTGTAACGCTGTAAAACATGAACCGTCATGCTGAGTCGATACTGTATCCTATAATTGTCCTGCTGGCAGTAACCTTGACTTAGTATCTGTGTCTTCAGCCTATGTCAGCACACATCAGCTATTAATCTTGCGTAGGTTTTACACGATGGATTTCAATGTCAGACCAGTTTAATAAATAACATCACAAGCTACTGATGTTTACTTCAACACTTGACAACTTCTAAAAACAACCTTGATGCCATTATTTCATTCCTAGTCTGGTGCACATTGGAATTCAGTCTTGAATTGCGCAGCTTACTCAAGGTATCACCCATATTCCAATTCTTATCAAGCAACTTTCTTATTGGCTGTCATCTGTAATGATAAAATTCTACTTGGTTTCTCTTAAGGCCCTTCATATATTGGATGATAATGCGGGAACGTTATGGCCTTTGTATCCAGAGGGATAGAATACAAGGGAACAGACAGCATGCATGAGTTAGACAAAGCCTGGTTAGACCTGCAATGGCAGCAAAACACCGAGGATACTGAAAATCTGAAATAAAATCACAAAGTTCTGAAAAAAACCTCAACAGATCTGTAGAAAGAGAGAGAAAAACAGAGTTAATTTTTAAAGTCCAGTACCACTCTTCATTTGAAGATCAGCCAGATATGCTGAGTTTTTCCAGCGCTTCCTGTTTTTATTATTGACAGATAACTGGAACATCCTGAGGTCACGAAAAGTTCTATATAGATGCAAGTCTTCTATTTCTTTTTCTTTTTATGTCTCATTTCAGGAAGAACACAGCCCATACTTTCCGAGTAAAGTTGTCCCTATGTTAACATTCGATTGAATGGGATTAAGGCTCATTTCCTAAATGTGGCAGCCCCTGACATCAGAGCACGTTAAACTCTCTATTATCGGATACCCAACCACTTGGAATGCACTGCAACCGACAGAAATTCCAAAGAGAATTGGACATTTTTAGAAAGCTTCTGTGAAAATGTCTATCTGACCTTGGCACACCAAGTTCTGAAGGGCATATATTAGAACATAGATAGAACATAGAACAGTACAGCACAGTACAGGCCCTTCGGCCCACGATGTTGTGCTGAACTTTTACACTAATTCTAAGGTCTATCTAACCTCCGCCCCTATTTTAAACTATCATCCATATGCCTATCTAATAGCCGCTTAAATGCCCCTAATGAGGCCGACTCCACTACCCTCTCCGGCAATGCATTCCACACCCCGACCACTCTCTGAGTAAAGAACCTACCTCTGACGTCTCCCCTATATCTACCTCCTTTCACTTTAAAACTATGCCCCCTCGTAATAGCTACCTCCACCCTAGGAAAAAGTCTCTGGCTGTCCACTCTATCTATACCTCTGATCATTTTGTACACCTCTATCAAGTCACCTCTTATCCTTCGTCATTCGAAAGAGAAAAGCCCTAGCTCTCTCAACCTTTCCTCATAAGACCTTCCCTCCATTCCAGGCAACATCCTGGTAAATCTCTTCTGCACCTTTTCCAACTCTTCCACATCTTTCCTGTAATGAGGCGACCAGAACTGGATATAATACTCCAGATGTGGCCGAACCAGATTTTTGTATAGCTGGAGCATAACTTCACAGCTCTTGAACTCAATCCCTCTATTAATGAAAGCTAACACACCATACGCCTTCTTAACAACTCTATCCACCTGGGTGGCAGCTTTCAGGGAACTGTGGACATGAACCCCAAGATTCATCTGCTCCTCCACACTGCCAAGAATCTTTCCGTTAACCCTGTATTCTGCTTTCAAGTTTTTCCTTCCAAAATGAATCACCTCACACTTTTCAGGCTTAAATTCCATCTGCCACTTCTCAGCCCAGCTCTGCATCCTATCAATGTCCCTTTGTAACCTAGAACAGCTCTCTGCGCTATCCACAACTCGACCCACCTTCGTATCGTCCGCCAACTTACTAATCCACCCTTCCACTCCTTCATCCAAATCTTTTACAAAAATCACAAATAGAAGAGGACCCAGAACAGATCCTTGTGGTACACCACTCATAACTGAGCACCATGTTGAATATTTTCTGTCCACTACCGCCCTTTGTCTTCTAAGGGTCAGCCAATTCTGAATCCAATCTGCCACATTTCCCCCTATCCCACGCCTCCTTATCTTCTGCATGAGCCTACCACAGGGAACCTTATTAAACGCCTTACTTAAATCCATGTATACCATGTCCACTACTCTACCTTCATCCATGTGTTTGGTCACCTCTTCAAAGAATTCAATAAGGTTTGTGAGGCATGACCTATCCCTCACAAATCCATGCTGACTATCACGAATCAAACTGTGCCTTTCCAAGTGATCATAAATCCTATCTCTCAGAGCCCTTTCCAATAATTTGCCCACCACTGGCGTAAGACTAACTGGCCTGTAATTTCCAGGGTTATCCCTATTCCCTTATTTGAATAAGGGAATGACGTTTGCCTCTCTCCAATCTTCTGGCACTATACCTGTGGACAGTGAGGATGAAAAGATCATCACCAAAGGCCCTGCAATCTCTTCCCTCACTTCCCATAGAATCCTTGGATAAATCCCATCAGGCCTGGGGGACTTATCTATCTTCAAGTTCCTCAAAATCCCTAGTACATCTTCCTTACTAACATCGACCTCCTGTAGCCTACCAGCCTGTTTCACACTGTCCTCCTCTACAACTAGGTCCCTCTCAGTTGTGAATACCGAACAAAAGTATTCATTAAGGACTTCTCCTATCTCTTTAGGCTCTGTGCACAAATTCCCTTCACAATCCTTGTTCGGCCCTACCCTTTCTCTCTGGTCATTCTTTTATTCACCCACCACACTGTAATTCTCCCAGCTGCCACTAGCAGTGCCGCTGTCACCCTCCCTCATGCAGACACCACGACTGTAGCAGCTAATTGAATTTGTGATTGTGTTATTTCGAAATCTTTCGCCCATCAACCCACAATGTCACTCAAGAAGACTCTCATGCAAGGACTAAAGTGAAAACATGCTACCTTGAGTTTGAAGTAGAAGATGGAAATCTGCAAAAGACTGGAAGAGGGTGAAAATCTCAATGTGCTTGTACAGAAATTCAATGTTTTTATTCAAAGAATTCCAGAGTGTGCTGCATTGGATTTCTACAAGTGATTTCTCATGAAACTGACAGATTCATGTAAAAACCAAAAGAACACACTCTGGTATTCTTTGAATAAAAACATTGAATTTCTGTACAAGCACATTGAGATTTTCACCCTTTTCCAGTCTTTTGCAGATTTCCATCTGAGTTCTGAGGAAGGGTCACTGGACCCGAAACGTTAACTCTGTTTTCTCCTCCACAGATGCTGCCAGACCTGCTGAGCTTTTCCAGCAACTTTGTTTTTGTTTGTGACATATTCATGTAACCAGCATCTTCCATATCCCCATTCTGCTCACATGCTGGTTAACGAGGAGTATACTGTCGATGTTTAAGAGTTAGAATTAGATTTTATTGCCACTTGTACTCAAATACAGGGCTACAGGAGTACAGTGAAAAGTGTGCAAAGTCACCATTCCTGGCACTATCTTAAGTACAAAGTTACCTAGGTACAAAATCTCTGAAGTCTGACTTTGATGCAGTGGGAAGGCTGTAGTGATGAGGCCAAGGCTGAAGCTAGAATTGTGGGAAGGATTGAGTTTGGGGTCTGGTCCCAGCATTAGTTGTGAAGGTGCTGCTAGAACACCATGTTGGATGCCAGCTTTAGATTGAATATTGGGAGTTTAATGCTAATGAAACCTGACAACAAGGTCACCGGATCCGAAACGTTAATTTTTTTTTCCTTCACAGATGCTGCCAGACCTGCTGAGCTTCTCCAGCAACTTTGTTTTTGTTCCTGATTTACAGCATCAGCAGTTCTTTCGGTTTTTAATAACCATGATTTATTCCTCTGGTTGATGCTGTTAGGCAGATGAGCCAGATTGCCCTGTCCCTGTGCCTGCCTGATTTGCACCAGAATTGACATTTGCCTGCACACAGTGGGTGTCAAAAGTGGGAAGATCAAGAGATGGTGTTTGTCAAAATATGCAACAGAAGAATACCAAGTGAGGTGGAATAAGTGAGGAAGAAAGAGAAAGTTATTCTCTCGATGCACATCAATGAGAACATAGAGATGAATAATTCAGGGATCTATTATTTAATTGGGTCATCTTCATAAAGCTTGATCTTCAGTTGACTCTGATGCATAGTGACACAATATTCGACCCAGAGACTACAGTATCTTATGCCTATAACTATCTGGTCTTGCTCCCTGTGAATGATGGTGGTCAGCTCAGTTATACATTGATCAGTTGCAGCAGTGCTGTAAGCTTAGCAATCATCACAGGCAGGGCAATTCTGAATCATTCTTGTCTCCCCATTCTAAAATTTAAGATACTTCCTTCACTGTTTAGAAACCTGTGGCATCACCAGCTCTCAAAAAACTACTTTTTAAAAAATTTGCCAAGCAAATCATTTCACCTTTAGCAAGTTTCCTTGAGCTCTTGGATGCGTTTGACTGATATTAGGATCCTCACTGAGTGAGTATTATTTGGTCTTTGGGTCTTAGCGTTCCACTATATTGGACTGGATTTTACTATTCCTCTAGAGATGGTTGGGATGGTTGGCAGCCTGGCAAGGCAAGGTGGGCATGAGGTGGTTAGGGTGGAGTGCCCCTCCCCTTCCAAACTGTCATGGCATTATGCCCACCTCGGGGTCAGTAGTGGAGGATGGCCCTGCTGCACAGAGACCAAGTGAACCACCTAAGTTATTAATTAAGGGACTCTTCTCACTGTTGCTGGCATGTTACCACTGGTGGGTGGGAAATGTGTATGATGAACCATGGTGACCACCCTGTGGGTTTGGGACAGACCTGTGTAAGGGCTTCCTGGCAGCAAAGGTCAAGCCGGCAGCTACATGACACCCCCCCGCACCCTCCATCCATCCCCCTTCCTCAGGGACCTGGCCCTTTTGTGACGCCCTGATCCCACTCATCTTGCAGTGAGGGCGATGTTCATCACTGTAGCTCTGGAATTCCACCCAGGGTTGGCCACCACTTTCGGTGATGCTGTTGAGCTTGCTGGCCTCCAATTGGCCAGCAGCTTGTGGGGGGGCATGGAATCCTCAGCAACAGCTCATTCTCCATGGAATGGAGATGAAGTGCAACTGGGGAATACCCATAACAAGCAGGAAGTGCTCCCCCCTGACAAAACTCAATCCAACGTGTCTGAAATTCCCATCGGAAATATCTTCATTGACTCGGTCAGACTTTATTTTTAAATCGTCAACTCATGTAAAATTTCAGTAGGCTTCGGGACAATATTGCCTCTGGTCTGTTCACAGCTGATGTTTGCTCGCCTCCTTGCATGGGTCAACTTCCTTTACAATAAACAGGCGCCTTGTTCAAGCAGCTGAAGGAACAGTTTCTGCATGTAACTGACCTTGTGATCAGTTACAAACATTTCCCAATTATTGAGAGTAACCTTTCTGCTGCAATGGCAGTACTGAATTGAAGCCAGTTGAATCGGTGTTGTGATATGGCTATTTCCTTACACTTTCTGTCTCTTGTTATTTTGAGTAAACAGCAAATCATTATTGGCAGAGCAGCAACCAGGAGACAGGCAAAAGATTCCACTCGTGCCTAAGTTTTGTCATTCTCATCTCCGTATTCTGTCTATCAGCAGAGTATGTTTTGATGCAAAGATTAAATCTGACTTATTTCCTCTCTGATACTCAGTATTAGATTCACCTGTGGGTTGCTGTGATACTAATGATTAACTTACTTACGTGTGATTTTTCAGGCGGTTTCCCTGGGCAACAATTGAATTATTTTCGGGCATAGTGAATTTGCGTTGTGCTTCAGGAGTGAAGTTTCGGTAGTTACTTGTCTGTTATTTGTGCTTTCTGTGTCTGATAACATAAGGAATTCGAAATAGGAGCAGCAGCAAGTTATATCACCCTTCAACCTGCTCCACTATTCTATTAGCTCATGGCTGCTCTATGACCCTACCTTCACATTTTCACAACATCTCCATTTCCTCTGATTCCTTTAGAAATAAAAATCTGCTGATGTCAGCCTTGAATAAACTCAATGATTGATCACCCACAGCCTTCTGGGGGTTGAGAATTCCAAAGATGCTTTACCCTCTGAGTGAAGAAATTTCCTCCCATTCCAATTTTAATATATTGACCCCTTATTACGAAACTTGTCCCAAGTTACCTCAGAATCTTATATCGTTCAATAAGATTGCCTTTTATTATTTAATATCCCAGAGAGTATATGCCCATGCTACTCAATGTTTCCTCTTAGGACAACCATCTCAGACTCGTGGACCCTCATTGCAACCTCACTTGAGGCAAAAATATTTGTCCTTAGGTTCAAAGGCCAAAGATGTTGTCTGAGCCAGAGATATAAGAATTGCTGCAAGTCTCCTTGCATCTTATATTACAAACTCTTTGCAATAAAGTCCGATGTGTGACTTAACTTCCTAATTGCTTGGACTGCCTGTATAGTAACTGTGTGTTTTGCATACTAGGACATCCAGCCAATGGAGCTAACCTACCTCTGTTAGCCCAGCCAGCAATGCCCACATCACACGAATGAATAGATGGCAGTGCCAGCATGATAGGGAGGTTCCTGAGCCCATATGTTCCAGGCTGGTCACATGCTTCTCTCTTTCTCTCCTTTTACGTCTTTTGTTTTCTCTTTTCTTTCTTTACATCTTCTGATATTGGGGGAAACTGGAACGGTGTTGGAGGTGGTGGGATTGAGGACTCCTGGCTTTGGTAGGCCTGGAGCCTGGACTTGGGAAATCAGTGGTCTGTCAGCTGCAGGTGAGTTTGGTGCCTGGAGCAGGGCTGCGGTAGGTACACAGTGGGGACATGATGGGTCGCAGAGGTGAGGTCCTGGTGTGGACTGGAGGCAAGGTCCCAGTGCAGACTGAGGTGAGGCCCGCTGGACTGGAGCTGATGCCCTGGCATGGTCTGGAGGCGAGGCCTGGTGCTGTCTGGAGGTGAGTCATGGTGTGGGCTGGAGGAGGGGTCTGACACGGTCTGGAGGCCAGGCCTGGAGTGGTCTGGAGGTGTGGCCTGGTGCAGGCTGGAGGAGAGGCCTGACACGGTCTGGAAGCGAGGCTTGGTGGGGTCTTGAGGCAGGGCCTGGTGTGGTCTGCTTGAAGGACTGTAATGCTGAACTTTTTATTTCTTTATTTTTCTAATTTATTAGCTGGGGTGCATTAGCTGGGGTGCATCACCATTTCACAAAATGATGTCCTAATTGATTTAAAATATTTAAGCTTTAATTACAGTGCCCCTTTAAGGCACTGTCCGTCACCCCTTTAATAGCTTGAAATAGTTTATTATGGTTTCATTTGGTTTAATTAATATATTATAATTTAATTCTGTGGCAAGGAGTTCCAAAGACACTCAATCCTCCGAGAGAAGAAATTCCTCCTCAATTTTCAGTCTTAAATTGACACCCCTTAAATCTGAGACTTTGATCCTAGACTGTCCCATGAGGGGAAACATTCTCTTGGCACTTACCCTGTCAAGCCTCTTAAGAAAGTTTCAATGAGATCACTTCTCATTGTTTTAAATTCCAAAATGTAGAGTCTCAACCTATGTAACATTTGTTCATAAGGCAATTCCTCCATTCTGAGGATCATCCCAGTGAACCTTCTCTTAACTTCCTCCATTGAAATAATATCTTTTCTTTAGTATACAGACTCTATTTTCCAACTTTTTTTCCCACTTGCTTAACCTATCAATAACTGTGTAAACTGTTTGCATCCCTCTCGCATCCTGCCTTTCCACCTACGTTTGCGTCATCTGCAAATTTGGCTACGGTGTATTCCTTCCTCCAAGTCATTAATATATATTGTAAACAGTTATAGTCCCAGCACTGATCCCTGTGGAACCCCACTGGTCACAAGTCACCAATGTGAAAAAGAACCGCTTGTCCCCACTCGCTGTTACCTGCCTATTAGCCAGTTCTCTATCCATGCCAATATACGCCCTCCAACATCATGGGGTTTTATCTTATGACTTAACCTTTTGTGAGGTATTTTGTCAAATGCCTTCTGGAAGTCCAAATACAACACATCTACTGGTTCTCCTCTATCCACTCTGGTTGAGACTTCATTGAGAAGCATTAATAAATTAGTCAGCTGGCCTAGTTAAAATAACTCTAACTGGGATATAAGAGGTCTTCAGTGAAATTGTGTAGTTGGGAATGTGTGATGTGGAGGTCCTGACTTGGATTGGGATGGACAAAATCAGAGGTCACGTGACACTAGGTTATGGTCCAACTGTTTTATTTGAAATCACAAGCTTTCGGAGTGCTGCTGTTTCATCAGTGAACAGAGGTTTGGGCCTGTGGTAGATTTTCCGTGCTCTCATTCTCAAAGAGAAGATAATTATTATTATTCCTCAAAGTTCACAGCCTAAGTATTTCTTATTCATGTTTGTAGCTTCTCACCTTTGTTATCCAGTTCTTGTTTCCATGAAAAGATCTATATAAGTTGCAAGAAGGTCAACTCAAGGAGCTGGAATCAAGATCAATTTCTCTGTGGAAATCTAAGGTTAATACTTATGATACAATTATATCGTTTCAAATGATTTTCTTATCGAGAAATGAAATCATCTTTGAAATAAATCTGTTCAAGTTGTATGCCTCCCTTGGATTAGAGAATTTGGTTATTGAATGGAACATTTGTATTCCTGAAATATTGAAAACAATAAATTGCTATAAACTGAAAATTTATCCTTGTGAACATTTTAAGCTTGTTTTAAAGATTAATGACAAATTTAAAATTAACCACAATTTCATTTATTGCAAATTGTTATTTAGAAAAAAGACATTAAACATTTTTTTCATTATAATAAATAAATTTGTTATTAATCTTTTATTCCAAATAGAATATAGGTGCCCTGCTATTTTTGTTTTATTCCTTCTGGCAGCTTTTAAATATCTTTATAAACGGCTCTTCAGATGACAGTAAGATTTGTCGATTCTATGTTAGGAATTAACATGTTAAATATTTGTGTGGGATCTTATTCTCCTCAGATTCAGAGGATGTAGAGCAGAGTTAAAATATATCTGTGACTCTATGATGCTTTGCCTCCAGCAAAACTTGTATTCTCCATCCTGCGATTTACCTGTCCGTACAAATGAATAAGTAGAAACCAAAGGCAGATGCAATGTTTCCTACCCTCCTGGATAACGCTAGACTCTCTGGCAAGTGGAGATTATTTGTGCGGTATGACTCTATGACTATATTAATCTAGTGAACCACCTCTGAACTGCCTCCAATGTAAGTACATCCTTCCTGAAAGTTAGAAACCACATGATACCAGGTTATAGTCCAGCCGGTTTATTTGAAAACACAAGCTTTCGGAGCGCTGCTTCATCTGATGAAAGCTTGTGTTTTCAAATAAACCTGTTGGGCTATAACCCGGTGTCGTGTGATTTCTGACCTTTTCCACCCCAGTCCAACACCAGCATCTCCACATCATCTTTCCTCAAGTAAGTGGACTAAAATTATACACAGGACTCCAAATGCGGTCTCACCAATATCTCATGCAATTGCGGCAACACCTCCCTCCATTCCTTTATTCATAAATACCCGAATTCCATTTGCCCTCCTTATTACCTACTGTACCTGCATACTAGCTTTCCTCATACACAAGGGCACACAGATTCCGGTGCATCGAAGCATTTTGAAGTTTTCTCCATTTAGAAGCTTCCAATGACAGGTGGATCAACGACTGTAAAACAATAAAACCTTCCAGCTGTTCAATCCAGGCACAACACTAACTGTACTTACCCAGCTTGCAAAACACAAAACCTAATCTTCAACATTAGTTAGGATTCAATGATGACCAATCCTGAGTATGTTGAGAATTAAAGTAACAACGAAATAAAGCTGACCAAGCAGCATCGGAGGAGCAGGAAAGCTGACGTTTTGGGTCTGGACTCTTCTTCATTTGTGAAGAAGGGTCCAGACCCAAAACGGCAGCTTTCCTGCTCCTCTGATGCTGCTTGGCCTGCTGTGTTCATCCAGCTCTACACCTTGTTATCTCAGATTCTCCAGCATCGGCAGTTCCTACTATCTCTGAACCAAATAAAGCTGATCAGTTTGCCTCGTAATGAAGCTCACTGCTGATTGCATTCCCAAAGCTTCTCCTGTCTGACAGTCAAAAAGTACAACAGGCACCAAAAATGTTTTTAAAGGGCCCAATACTTTGTTATTTGTTCATTTCAAAATGATAGGCTGCCTTCTATATTTTCAGACACTGAAATCATAATGTTACATGAGTTCATCACTCTTTATTTATTGTTCATGTGGGGGGATGGGGGGCAGCAGATTGGTGTCCATAAAATCCAGCCCCGTGTCCTTCAGTAGCAATTAGGTCCAGACCACTACTTGAACACCTTATTGTGGATGCTTCATACATTCACGTAAATAATCATTAATTTTATTTTCTTGCTAGCATTTCCTGCATGGACCTTACTCACATGATGCACTATTACTATTAAACTGTCTGCCCTTGTCCTGTCCCACTCAGCTTGTCTTTACCTAAAAATTACTCAAAGACTTTTCTGTTTTTACTTATTAAATCCTCCTTCACCCAGAGCCTCTGCCCAACCGTTCTTCCCACCCAAGGCCCTGGTTATGCCATGTGCCATGACACTAGATGGCGACATCTTACTTTGTAACTCAAATGAATAGTTGAGTACAAAAGAATTTCTCGGTTTGTACCAAGTGCTTCTTTGCAGCTTCCCCACTCTACAGTGCAATAACTCCCTATAACACCTTACTTGAATTGATTAGTGAGTGGCAAAATGTTGATCTTTTTTGATATGACTTGAAGCATAGTTGTGGCTATTCATGGTTAACGTTTTGCAGATAACCTGTGTAAATCTTCTTTTCTTCAATTCCGGTTACATCGCGTGACTTATAGAATCAGAATCTTACAGTACAGAATGCTATTTGGTTTGTTGTGTCTGTGCTGGGTCTACGCAACAATTGTCATATTTAGACCCAGAACCCAGCATTTCCCTCATGACTGTGCAAATGGGTAGTTTTCCTCAATTGCCTTGTGGAAGTTCTTACAGAGTTTGTTTCCACCATTTCGGTCACACCTTGGGTACTGTGTGCAATTCTGGAATCCACATTATAGGAGGGATGTGATAGCGCTGGAGAGGATGAAGAGGAGATTTACCAGGATGTTACCTGGGCTGGAAGTTATAGCTATGAAGAGATATTGGGCACATTGGGATTGTTTTTCTTAGAACAGAGTAGGCTCAGGGGGTACATAGTTGAAATATAGAAAGTTATGAGGAATCAATGACCAGGAATCATAGATTTAAGTACGGAACAGAAGGTTTAGAGGAGATGTGAGGAAAATCACCCAGAGGGTGGTGCAAATCTGGAAGGGTGATAGAAACCTGCCTAACATTTAAGAAGTATTTAGATTCTTGTGATGCCATGGCATGAGATGGAGGTGCTGGTGTTGGACTGGGATGGGCAAGGTCAAAAATCACACAACACCAGGTTATAGTCCAACAGGTATTTTTTTTAGAATCCCTACAGTGTAGAAACAGGCCCTTCGGCCCAACAAGACCACACCAACTCTCAGAGCATCCCATCCAGACACATTCCCATATAACTCACCTAATCTACACATGCCTGAACACTATGGGCAATTTAGCATGGCCAATCCACCTAACTTGCACATCTTTGGACTGTGGGAGGAAACCGGAGGAAACCCACACAGACATGGGGAGAATGTGTAAACTCCACACAGACAGTTGCCCGAGGGTGGAATCAAACCTGGGTCCCTGGCGCTGAGAGGCAGCAGTGCTAACCACTGAGCCACCATGCTGCCCCTTTATTTGAAGACACAAGCTTTCAGAGTCGCATTCCTTCAGGTGTCAGTGAGATAGGTGGCATCGGACACAGAATTTCTCTTCATCTCCGTCCTAAATGGCCTACCTTGTATGCTTAAACTGTCACCTTTAGTTCTGGACTCCCCGGTCATTGAGCACATCCTTCCTGCATCTATCCTGTCTAATCCTGTTGGAATCTTATATGAGATTCCTCCCTCATTCTTCTAAACTCCAGTTAAAAAAGTCCTAACTGATCCTGTCTCTCCCCGTAAGTCAGTCCCAGCATCCCAGGAATCAGTCTGGTTAACCTTCTTTTCGATCCCTCAATAACCATAATGTCCTTCCTCAGATAATGAGACCAAAACTGTGCACAATACTCCATGTGTAGTCTTACCAATGTCTTGTATGGATGCAGTAAGACATCCCTGGTCCTCAAATCCTCAATCTCTGGAGGCTAACATACAGCACCTGCCTCAACTGCATGCTCACTTTCAGTGATAGTAGGAACTGCAGATGCTGGAAAATCTGAGATAACAAGGTCTAGAGCTGGATGAACACAGCAGGCCAAGCAGCATCATAGGAGCAGGAAGACTGATGTTTCGGGCCTAGAGGTCAGCTCTACACCTTGTTGCTCACTTTCAGCGACTGGTGTACAATAACTCCCAGCTCTCATTGCACCTTCCCCTTTCCCATCTATTGTTATTCAAATACTAATCTGCCTATTTTTGCTACCAAAGTGGATAATCTCACATTTACCCACATTATACTGCATCTGCCATGTATTTGCCCGCTTATTCAAATTGTCCAATTCACACTGAATCTTCTTTGCATCCTCCCCACCCAGACTTGCGTCATTTGCAAAGTTGAAGATATGACAGATATTCATCTAAACCATGAGTATATATTGTGAATAGCTTGGGTTCAAGCACTGACCCCTGCTGTGCCCCTCTCATCATTAACTGCCTGTCAGAAAAACATCCTTTTATTCCTACACTCTGTTACTGGTCTGCTAATCAGCTCTCAATCCATTTCAGACCAATCGCATGCACTTTAATTTTACATGTTAATCTCTTGTACATCATCCAAAAACACCATAACTCTCCTCTCTAGATCAGGCCATTTATATAGAACAAAAATTCATCCCCCATCTAAATCCTCATCTTTCTACACTGTTCCTAATTCCTGTGATGTTTGTCCGTCTTAGTTTTTCATGCACCTTGTCTCCCCTCCATAATGTTGCTTTCCTGGTTCCTTTCCTTCTGCCAAATTTCAATCCTCTCCTAACTCTGTCAAAAATAATAAACTTTAATATTCATCAAAGGAATCAATATAACATAATGGACTTTTTTTTACTAAATATAATATTATTTAGATTAAATTATTGAGTTACAAGCCACAAACAAATAAATTGAATGGTGTGAATGTACTAACAGCGAATAGTTACAATGCCAAAACAGATAATTTTCAAAAACGTGTTTGAATTATAATGACTCACTGAAAGATTACATTATATAGTGTCATAGAGGCATGGAGTCATATCACAGTAAAAAGGCCCTTCAACCCATCAAGTCTGTGCCAGTCAAAAGCAACCACCAAAGCATTCTAATCCCATTTCCAGCACCAAGCCCATAGCGTTGTATGGCTTGATATTGTAAGTGTGCGCCTAAATGCTTCTTAATTATTATGAGGGTTTCTGCTTCTGCCACCCTCATCATTTTCTACATCTCAGTCAAAAAGCTCTCAGTTTCCTCTGCTCAAGGCAAACAACATCAGTCTGTCCAATCTCTCATTGTAACTAAAACTCTCCAGCCCTAGCAACATCCTGGTAAATCTCCTTTGCTTGTACTGACATATATGGTGTAAGATCTTGACTGTAATGTATAAACCAAAAGCATCATTGACCAAGCATTATTCAGTAGGCAACCTATACGACTCAGAAAAGTAGTTGAGATGCAACTTGTCCTGTTTAAAAAGGTACCTTCTGTGTTGGCTGTCTTCTACAATGAGCGACAAGTTTTGTATTTAAAACTCATTTATTCTCCACATTTAAAGTACTATAAGATATTCAAAATGTCAAGCTGACTTTTGGATATCTTGTCTGCTGTAAGTAGAGAATTGGATCCAATTTGGCTAGAAGGACCAGTCTGCATAGAACCTAGTGCTAAAGATATTTTCCAATCAACATAGTTGGAAACGGACCCTTCGGTCAACAAGTCCATGCCAAACATCATTCTAAACTAAATCATCCCCATCTGCCTTCTCCTGGCCTATATCCCTCAAACCTTTCCTATTCTTGTACTTATCCAAATGTGTTTTAAATGTTGTACCCACATTCACCACTTCTGCGTAAAAAAATTTGCCACTCATGTCTTTTTAAAATCTCTCTCCTCTCACCTTAAAAATGTGTTCCCTAATCTTGAAATCCCCCACCCTAGCGAAAAGACAACTACTGTTAACCCTATCTATACCACTGATTATTTTATAAACTTCTATAAGGTCACGTCACAACCTCCTGCGCTCCAGTGAAAAAAGGTCCCAGCCTATCCAGCCACTGATCTACAAGAGCCCTCACCCCTAATATATTCTTACACACCCAGGGTCATTGCCTGAAATTCATGGTTTTTATTTCAAATAATATTTCGTTATGAACCCATATTTAATTTGCTTGTCTATAAGTGAGGTGACACTGACGGCCTAAAACTAGTCATCTCAATGTTATAATCAATCATATAAACTCTCCGCACTTTCATTTCTATACAATCTTCAATGGGAGCCTCAGACAGAGTTCAAATTAGTTCAGCATCCCAAAAGTACCACAGCCAGCTCTGGTCTTGAGGTATAACGAATTGATTTACTCCTTTTGAGATGCAAAATATTTTCTTTGCACAAAATAGTTTGGTTTTGAAACAGATGAGTTCCTTAAATAGGTGTCATCCTTAATTAAAAAGAATCCCCTTTATAGGTTTTTGTGTTGGCAGAGATGAGGAATAGGAAGAGACAAACAATCATATGTCTTTTCTCTGTCACACAGTACAATGCAGAAATGATGCAGAGAAACTTTCACTCTGCCATTTCTAAACTGACCAAAATGTGGTTTCTCAATGCTCTGACAAGGAGATAATGAATAATTGTATGACTTAAATATCAGAATCCTCCTCTTCATGGGATCCAATTATTCTCAACTGTTTGACACGAAATGCAAAACCGAAATCTGCCCTCCAAGGCTCGTGCCTTTTTTGTGCGATTCAAAATGTTATCAGGAGTTTCCACAAGTCGACTCCATTTGCTGCCTGCCAAAGTCAGTGACAGCTGGTATCTGCTATTTCTGTGGGAACGGCAGGGCTGTTTGAGGCTGGGATCCACTGGGGATCTTGCAGTCATTCAGACATGTGGCTATGCTGGAGGTGTGGGTGGGGGGAACAGCCTGTGACAGCTGCCTCACTGTCTGAACAAAAGGCAGAGCGGAAACTGCTACCCGCAGCAGGCGCAGGCAGGAAGCAACTTTGTTTGAGAATTGTCCAGATACGGAGAAAGTGGAGTTCAGAAAGTTTCAATTGGATTCGTGTTCCACAAGTACAGGAGATGCGATGGCCTAGTAGTATTATCACTAGACCAATAATCCAGAAATCTAGGTAATGTTCTGAGGACCTGGGTTCAAATCCTGCCATGGCGGAATTTGAATTCAATAAAATATCTGGAATTAAGAGTCTATCATTTAACGTGAATCCATTGTCGATTGTTAGGAAAAACCCATCTGGTTCATTAATATCCTTTAGGGAAGGAAACTGCCATCCTTACCTGGTCTGGCCTACATGTGACTCCAGACCCACATCAATGTGACTCTTAAACTGCACTCTGGGTAATTAGGATGGCCAATAAATACTGGCCTAGCCAGCGATGCCCACATCCTGTGAATGAATAAAAACAATGTTTTCCGTCAGAAGCAATGAGTCTGGGGATCCTTCATTCTCTGTTGCCTCCAGCTGGCACAGTGGTAGAGTCAACCTGGTCTTCTGAACGAATGGCACAGCCAAATGCGAATAAGGCTGGAAGTCTGTAGTGTCAGTCCTCTATACCGACTGGACTGCCAGCAAGTTTCCTGCCCTCCCCTGGCAGAACTCACGTGGGGCTGCCTTTGGAAAGGGGACTGCATTTAATATCCAGCTGGGTTCGTGTCACTGTTCTCCAGGAGAATGCTGCAGCTTGCACTCTCCCCACGTGAGTCATCCTGCCACCTTTTTTGATGGAAAGTGAAGAATTCAAGTGGCAGCTGCTTGGTTACTGATGTTGACGACATCATTCTCGGTTCCATCTAATAATGCCAAGCCGATGTATAATAAAGCTCATCATTCCACACAAGTAACCTTTGAGAACACCATTTGCATTCTAAAGCAGCACGTGTGGCAACTAACCTGACCCTGTATCTCCTGTAATTTCATCCATGAAAAGTGTCTGGGTTCAACTTGCACTCTACCGAAGCTTATCCTGACTGTCAACCAGTACAGTACCTCCATTCTTCATCATCCTTTTTTTAATAAAAAGATCCCTGAAAGATTGACTCCGAATCCACCTACTCTCTCTAACATTGTTTAGCTTATTGGAAATACTTTAGCTCCCAGTAAGATCAGAAGAGATTTGCACAAAGTGCCATTGGCAACACTTATTGTTGAACTTATTGCTGTTGTTAGTATTGGCCTTAATCTCTCCTGAACATTATCTCTTGAAAAGTGGTTGTGTTTTGTGAGTGGCTGACTATTCTGGTGCTTGTATTATTTGGTTCTCATGGAGGTAAGGATAAAGCACAGAGATGAGAGCTGTGTGAGGTTCCTGTTTGGCTTTGCAATGGCAACGTATAACATGGAACAAAAACAAAGTTACTGGAAAAGCTCAGCAGGTCTGGCAGCATCTGTGAAGGAAAAAACAGTTAACATTTTGGGACCGATGACCCTTGCTCAGAATGTGCCAGCTTTTATGCTTGTGTGGAGTCGAGAAAGAAAGATAGATGACAGTAGAAATGGAGCATTCTGTTGCAGCCTTGCTGGTCCCTGACCACTCCACCCCTATGTCTGTCAGATACCCATGGTCAAATTGGCAGGACCCAGTGTAAACTGGGACTATGTTTGAGAAACATGTTCTCTGTGGTTGGCTTAAAAGCTGACATGGTGCAGCAAGGATTTGTATTGGAACAAGCTGATGGTTCATGAGAAAACCCAACTGGTAAGTGTGAGAAGCCATGCAGCATGGAGGTGACACTGCTCCCTGAATCTTTGTGCTTTCAATGTCATAGAAGGTGCACTTGTTACATAGAAGGTGCACTCCTCCATGAGTGTCATCATGGGGTGAAGCTATAAAGCTACACTAGTCAAAGATTGCAACCAGTTTCTGGATGCTCTAAAAGCCATTATTTCTGAATGAAAGGCCATCGAGTTACGGATGTAATTCCTTTGTGGATGCTGGAGGACGTACTCTGCTTTATTCACTGTCCCTGCTCTCTCAGACTCAAAGATTTCATCTAAGTGTTTTGTTTTTTCAAACCCATTGAGGATAGTGCAGAAAGCATTGAGACACTGAGGGGGGCATTTGTTATTCATCTGTAATTGCTTTGAGGAGGTGATAGTGAGCTGCCTTCTTCAATAAAGAGGCCCCGGCTTGAAAAGATTGAACGATAGTAACCGGGTGCAAGTTGCATTGATATGTTAGACATTATTACTGAGACTACAAGGAGATTGCAACGTTAAGTCTCACTCCTTCGAGATCTAAAGCCATCCACCTGTTCAACTGCATGTGACATAATCATATTGAGTGGTGGTTCATACACTCATCAGCATTAACATTTTGACACCTTTCCACCCTGTAAGACAGTCAGATGTGTGACTTGGAGGGGAGCTTATATGTAATGCTGCAGCTTTGTATCTCCTGCCTTTTCCCGTTTTTGTGATAGAGAGCTGGGTTTGGAACGTGCTACTGAAAGGATCCCTGGTGAATTACTGCAGTGCATCCTATAGATGGTACACACTGTTGCCACTGTACTCTGGCAGGGTGTGAATCTTCGCGGTGCTAGTTGGGGTGCCATTCAAGGGACCGCATGACCTGGATGATATTGAGCATTTTGTAATCAAAGAAGTGCCTTTCACGCAATGGTGTCAAGCATCTTGTGTGTTGTTGGAAATATATTCATTCAGGTCAGTGGGAGTATTTCTCACACTCCTCACTTGTGCAATGTCAATGGTGCATAGTCTTTGACGAAATAGGGGGTAAGTTACTTGCCACAGAATCTGGACCCTCTGACCTGCTTTCTTAATCACATTCATATTGTATTATAATCAGGAACAAAAACAAAATTGCTGGGAAAGCTCAGCAGGTCTGGCAGCATCTGTGAAGGAGAAAACAGAGTTAACGTTTCGGGTCCGGTGACCCTTCCTCAGAACTGATGGTGGCTGGGAAAACGTCAGTTTATATGCAGAAAATAGGGAGCTGGGTGGGGTAGGGAGTAAACAATAGGAGAGAGCCCGAAGAGAGAGAAAGACAGTTGGACAGACAAAGGAGTTGTTAATGATCAGGCTGGGAGGGTGAGTAGTTGTTAATGGGGACTGTTAGTGACTAACAACAGCGGGTGTGTAATGGCAGGCTGTGGTAACAAGGCCTGGTGTGTGGGGTGGAGGGCCGGGACATGGGAGAGTTTAGGCCCTAAAATTATTGAACTCAATATTGAGTCCGGAGGGCTGTAGGGTCCCCAAGCGGAAAATGAGGTGTTGTTCCTCCAGCTTGCGTTGGGCTTCACTGGAACACTGCAGCAAGCCAGAGACAGAGATGTTGGCCAGGGAGCAGGGTGGTGCATTGAAGTGGCAGGCAACAGGTAGCTCAGGGTCTTTTTTGTGAGTAGAACGTAGATAGCAGTGAATGCAGTAGACTAGATTTTGGGAAGGATTCTGGGAATCTAGTATACTGCATTCGCTGCTCACAATGTGGTCTCCTCTACATTGGGGAAATGAAGCGTAGACTTGGCGACCACCTTGCAGAACATCTCTGTTCTACTCGCAAAAAAGACCCTGAGCTACCTGTTGCCTGCCACTTCAATGCACCACCCTGCTCCCTGGCCAACATCTCTGTCTCTGGCTTGCTGCAGTGTTCCAGTGAAGCCCAACGCAAGCTGGAGGAACAACACCTCATTTTCCGCTTGGGGACCCTACAGCCCTCCGGACTCAATATTGAGTTCAATAATTTTAGGGCCTAAACTCTCCCATATCCCAGCCCCCCACCCCACACACCAGGCCTTGTTACCACAGCCTGCCATTACACACCCCCTGTTGTTAGTCACTAAGAGTCCCCATTAACAACTATTCACCCTCCCAGCCTGATCAACAACTCCTTTGTCTGTCCAACTGTCTTTCTCTCTCTTCGGGCTCTATCCTATCGTTTACTCCCTACCCCACCCAGCTCCCTATTTTCTGCATATAAACTGACGTTTTCCCAGCCACCATCAGTTCTGAGGAAGGGTCACCGGACCTGAAACGTTAACTCTGTTTTCTCCTTCACAGATGCTGCAGATCTGCTGAGCTTTTCCAGCAACTTTGTTTTTGTTCCTAATTTACAGCATCCGTAGTTCTTTTGGTTTTTATATATTATAATCAGTATTGATTTGGCCGGTCCAATTCAGTTTCTGGTCAATGGTAAACTCCCAGTTGGTCGTGGAGGAATTCAGTGATAGTAATGCCATTGAACATCAAGGGGAGATAGTTAGTATCTCTCTTGGGGATTGGTGAAGTCTCCTTAATCCTACCAGGCCATAATCCTGCTCTCTCATTAGAGAGAGAGATGACCGGTCGTGGTTTAACCTGAGGGTCAACACACCTCAGGCGAAGGGAGAGATAGAGAACCTTCATGGTAACCTTAGCCAGTGTGGGAATTGAACCTGTACTGTTGATGTAACACTGCATTACAAACCAGCCATCCAGCCAACTGAGCTAACAGTCCCCAATACTTGTGTGGCATGAATGTTACATGTCACTTGTGAGCCCAAGTGCGGTCCAAGTTGTGCTGTGTGCAGACTGTATTTGAGGAGTCATGAACAGTAACAAGCAATTCTCAGGGTTTATATTTGGTTATAACCGGGCATTTTCTACTTCAAGTTGTAGAATTGTAATGGGGAGTTCGTCCTTCTTGGAGGTTCATGGATAGTACATCCTCCGAATGATCCACCATTCCTTTGAAGATATAAGGCTGGTGCACATATCACCATCACTCTCAGTTCTTTACAATTTCATGGGATGTGGGCATCACTGGCTGGGTCAGCATTTGTTGCCCATCCCTAATTTTCCTTGTACTGAGCGGCTTGCAAGGCCATTTTGTACAGCAGTTAAGAGTTGAGCACATTGTGGTAGATCTGCAGACACATATAGACAGCTGCCTCACTGAGATTTGGACCTGTGTCCCCAGAGTTGTGTTCACCTGGGCCTCTGTATTGCCAATCCAGTGGCATCAACCATTGTGCCACCACGTTGACCTCCACTCCTACATTTGGCAAAGCCTTGAATGCTAATCAGTTCATGCCAGTTGAAGAGGATGGAAAGAGAACGAGAAGCCCTCAGTGAGGCCATGTCCACTTGCTTCAATGTGGCAGAATTTCCATCCACTAGTTGTCACATGCTCCTGTTAACTTCTGCCTTCGCTCTGCACAGACATATAAAACAGTGGCTAGCACAGTGCCAAGAACCTGGGTTTGATTCCAGCCTTGGGCGACTGTTTGTGTGGAGTCTGCATGTTCTCCCTGTGTCTGCATGGCTTTCCTATGGTTTCCTCCCACAGTCCAAAGATGTCCAGGTTAGGTGGATTGGCCATGCTAAATTGCCCATACTGTCCAGGGATGTGCAGACTAGGTGGGTTAGCCACAAGAAATACAGGGTTACAGGGATAAGGTAGGGAGGGTGAGTCTAAGTGGGATGTTTTTCGGAGGGTTGGTATGGATGTGATAAGGCCTAATGGACTGCCTCTGTACTGTAGGGATTCAGGCTGGGAATGCCAATCACATCAGCCACAATATTATTGATTATTGGGATAGGTCTGAGGGGCTGAATAGCCTCCTTCTGCTCCTAACCCATGTGTTTGTCCAGAAAGTCCTGCAGCCCTCCCTTTTTGGAGTTTTAGATAATGCTTTAGGTAATAATTCGCTTTCACTTGCTCCTTTCATTCTCCCGGAATGTTTAGCTGCCATAGACCCCACAGGCTTGCAACAAGGCTTAACATTTCTCGTCACCTCGTGTTGGCATCTGAGGGGAAATTTATT
>NW_025967203.1:0-25000 GCF_021869965.1 Rhincodon typus
CATCTCTTCTCTTAGATGCAGCATCTTTAAATATTATTTAGGCAAAGATAGATAACTTCTTGATTACCAAGGGGATGGAAGGTTATCAGAAGTGTAGGGTTGAGGTTGATCAGCCATGATCATACTGAATAGCAGAACAGGCTCAAAGGGCCAAGTGGCCTATCTTTGCTCCTTATTTGTACGTTCTGTCTGCCATGCCTCTGCAATCTGAATTCTCTTTGACCACTGTATACACATTTTGCTTTTCCATCCAGACTGAAATCCATTAATTGCATCTTCTTTCGGTCTGTCTCTCTCAAACCTGCCACTGCTGTCTCCACTGCTGCTACCTGCTCATGCCAGCTTTCTTCTCTTGCTTCAGTGATACTTTGTTTCTTCAATTCTTACCCTAACCTGACCCCCTGCAGTATTTTACTGAGTTCATACTTATGTGGCTAGTCCAGATGCGATTCTGACCGATCGCAATCCCCAAGATGCTCATGATGAAAGTTTTGATAATGCCACAATGTCGTGGGTAGATTTTTGGCCCTGACACAGTATCACTTGCCACATATTGGCCCAAGCCTGTCTTGTCTTACTTCAGCTTCGTCTTGGTTACTAGGCTTCATGATTACTGGGGAAAGAGAAGGCTACCCCAGTGTCCTTGTGAATGGTCTAACTAGGGCAGTAGAAAGGACTTCAATTAAGAAGGGGGAAGGAAGCTTCGGGCAAGGGTAAATCTTTCAAGTCTGAAGAGAAAAATTAAGGCTGTAGATCAAAGTAGTGATTTGGGGAATATTGAGCAGATGTCGAAGGAAAGACAGGTGAAAAGTCATAACAGAGCATCAGTGACTAAGGTCACATCAGCACAAAGTTACAAAACGTTAAAATTAAAGGTGTTAAATCTGGATGGACAAAGCATTCAGACCATAACTGATTAGTTAATGGCACAAATAGATTTGATCTTTTAGCTGGTACTGAGATGTGGTTCCTAGCTGATCGAAGTTGTGAAGGAAATATATTTTCAAACATCTTGATCTTTGAAAAAAGACAATAAAATGGACAAGGAGGGAGAGTAATGAAGATAATAAAGGATGAGATAAACACAGTAAAAACAATTTTCAATAAGAAAATGAGTATGTATGGAGGTGAGAAATTACAAAAGGTAGAAAACATAGGTGCTGGCACTTCATGGATTCACAAGGTTAACTGTTTAGTCAGTTGCTAACAGATTTATACGTTAAGGAATGCATGAGGGAACAGGCTATTTTGGATTTGATGCTGTATAACTAAAGAGTCAATACAGTAAAGGCTTATCTGGAGGGACAATGAGATCACAATAATAGAATGACAATCTTCAGTATACTTGCTGACTCAATTTTCTTACATGATTAGATTCAAGATACTATTCTCAGAAACAATAATGTCATTGAGACTCAAACAAAATGATAAGTGGAAATAGCAATGAAAGAGAGTCTTTGGTGATGGCATTTTGTAACACTGTGCCTGCATGCCTAAGCTGCGTACCTGGGTGATACATGGCAATGGCAAATGGCATTATCCTATGCGAATGGGTACTGAACTGTTTTTGTACAAGAAGGACTAACACAATTTTAAAAAACAAATGTACAACTCCTAAAGAAAGATTCACTTATATATTATCACCTAAATTGATTCTTTAATTCTTGAACTTTATCACTCATGTTAACAAAGAGGGCAAGAAATTAGAATTTTCTGTGACTGTTGTTTGGGTGACTACTGAAACTGCTGCATACATCACAGACACAGTTTTGGAGTAAATGACACCAGTCACGATATAAGTGAGGACATTGATAGGCATGCAATAAACTGTTGCAGAAATTATGCAGTTTATGACAATCAGCATCTAACACTAATTTGACATTACTGGAAACATTTAGGTGCTCAAAACTATCTAAACAGCTGAGCACAGTCTCAGCAGCGGAATGGACCTTTTATAAGAACTAGGAGACGTAGGCAATTCAGCCCCTCAAGTCTGCTCCACCATTTATGATCATGGCTGATCTCATCGCAACCTCAACTCCACTCTCCAAAAGCCTTCAACTCATTACTAATCAAAAATCCATTTACCTCCTTCTCAAATTTACACAACGTCCCAGCATCCTGGCACAGTGAATTCCACAGATCCAAGACTGTTTGAGAGAAGTAATTTCTGCTGGTTTCCGTTTCAAATCTGCTATCCTTTATCTTAAAACTATGACCTCTCATTCTAGGTTGTACTATAAGAGGTAGCCAGTTTGTCAATCTGGTTTAGCATCTTATATAGCCCAATCATATCTGCTCTCATTCTTCTAAAAGCTAAAGAATATAAGCCTAAAGTGCTCAATCTCTCTTCATAAGACAAACCCCTCATCTATGAAATCAATCTAGTGAGCCTCTTCTGAATTACCTCAATGCAACAAAATCCTTCCTTATGTAAGGGGACCAAAACTGTATGCAGGTGTGGTCTTATGAATGTCTTGTACAGTTGCAACAAAACTTCTTTACCTTCATACTTTATTCCTTTATCAATAAATGTCAAAATTCAATATGCCTTCTTTATTACCTGCTATACTTGCTTACTAGATTTCTATGATTCATGCACGAGGACACCCAGATCCCTCTGCACCAAAGCATTCCAAAATTTTTGTCTATTAAGATATTGTGTTACCTTTATACTCATAAAATAGATAACCTCACATTCCAACTGCACTATTCATAGGGATCAACTTATAGGTGAAATGTTAATTGTTTCTTTCAGTAGTTGCTTTCTTTACAAAAAGTGTTTTGTGCTTTAAAGTTGTAAAACAAAATCAGGGAGAGGTGTGGCAAGTGATGAGGTAGTTTCTGCTGACTTCAAGGTTTCTGCACTAATTAATCAAGAGTGTGAGGGAATAGTAGCGGAGCAGCATCGGCAGTTCCTACTATCTCTGTGGTGGAATAGTTCCCATTTGCAACACACTCAACAAGCTTAACACCATCCAGGATAAAGCAACCCACTTGATTGGCACCACATCCACAAACATCCACTCCCATCACATCGACACTCAGTATAAATGTGAAGTCATCCATTTTTGTAGGAATAACATTAAAAAAGGACTATTATTTGAACGGTTAAAACAAAAGGAGCATGCTGCTATGCAGAGGGACCTGGGTGTCCTTGTGCATGAATCGCAGAAGATTGGTTTGCAGCTACGATAGGTAATTAAGAAGGCAAATGGAATTTTGTCCTTCATTGCTAGAGGGATGGTGTTTAAAAGCAGGGAGGTTACGTTGCAGCTGTTTAGGGTGCTGGTGAGGCCAAACCTGGAGTACTGCATGCAGTTTTGGTCTCCTTACTTCCAGAAAGGATGTACTGGCACTGGAGAGGGTGCAGAAGAGATTCACTAGGTTGATCCCAAAGTTGAGAGGGTTGGCTTACGAGGACAGACTGAGTAGACTAGGATTATATTAACTGGAATTTAGAAAAATGAGTGGGGTTTTTATAGAAACATACAAAATTATGAAGGGAATAGATTAGATAGAAGCAGGGAGGTTGTTTTCAATGGTGGGTAAAACTAGAACAAGAAGGCAAAGCCTCAAAATTAGGGGGAGCAGATTTAGACTGAATTGAGGAGGAACTTCTTCACCAAAAGGGTTGTGAATCTGTGGAATTCCCTGCCCAGTGAAGTAGTTGAGGCTTCCTCATTGAATATTTTTAAAGCTAAGATAGATACATTTTTGAAAGTAAAGGAATTAAAGGTTATGGTGAGCAGGTGGGTAAGTGGAGCGGAGGCCATGATAAGATCGGCCATGATCTTATTGAATGGTGGAGTGGGCTCAAAGGGCCAGATGGCCTACTTCTGCTCCTGGTTCTTATGTTCTATACCATCTACAAGATGCACTGCAGAAATTTACCAAGACTCCTGAAAGTGGTTTTCTTTCATTTTGGTGAAATAAATGGAATGCATTCTAAACCTGTTCATTTTATTATCAAGCTTTTCCACACATTTTTCCTTTGATACGTGTGTGACATAAATTGCCATGCATTCATAGCTTGCATTGGTTCTGTACCTAACAATCATGCGTGTTGAATAAACAAAGGGACATAATTCCCATTGGGTTTTTTCAAGTGTTCTACTAATTTCTTTAGGCACTAAAGTTAGTATCAACACTCATACATTAGGGCAAGCATAGAAAAATGTGAAATAAAACTTAAATTGATCCAAAAAAAATCCAATGAAGAAAAAAACTTGCCCATTGCACTGCATCTAGAAAGACAAGGGCAGTAGATACACAGGAATACCATCACCTGCACTCCACTCCTAACCACCTACCATTTTTGACATATAACAGCATTCCTCCGGTATCACCAGATCAAAATCTTGGAACTCCTTAATGGCATTGTGTACCTACCTATACCTAACTTTCTTGAAAAAAATTCAAGAAGGCAGCTCACTACCGATATCTCAAGGGCGACGCAGCAATAAATGCTGGCCAGCCAGTGACACCCATGTCCCATAAGCGAATTTTAAAAGAGCATTCCAAACATGGCAAGCCCAATCTCTTCTATTGGATTTAGGACAAGCAGGCATTACTCTTTTCTTAGAGCTTCTGCTGTCTCCTGTTGTGTGCCACCTTGTTCCTTAAGAGAGAGAGGGAAAAGTTTCAGTGAATTTGGGTAACGTGGTTGCCTCGGCTGACTGTGTGTAAGACGTGAGTGTGACAAGCAGCGCTAAGTGTTGTGGCTGTAGTGAAACAGATGAATTTCAGATATGAGGTATGCTTCAGACGCACTGTTGGTGGGTGAGTGATGAATTACATGGTGTCCAAAGTTGACACGTCAGTAGGAAATAGCATTGGTAGATACATTTACTTATCCTGACCACTTGTGCAAGGTCATTGGTTTTAGAATTACTTCTAGATTGTCCGAGTTTGACTCACACCTTCTGCGGCTATCTCCTCAGACTGCCTCAACATGTGTTTGGACAGCTTTCTAGGCCTTCTCAAAAACCAAATATCTCCCTAGTTTGCACCTCCATCAGAATCTGTGGGAATCTTGGAGCCTGCTCTCTCCCACATTGTGTCATTCTTCAAAGGTTCTTAGATCATCCTTCCTGCCCAACCACCATCATCTCCTCTTGCAACAATACACTTCAACTTTTAAGCGGTGGGGGAGAACAGGCTAGCTTTCAGTTGTGCCAGCCATATTGGCTCATCTTATGTTTTGCCAATAACAGATCAACAGCATGGAAATCATTGGGGATTGGTGTCTTGTTTGCACTGTAATCAATGGGACAAAGTTCACTGTGCATCATTGTCCCTAGCCCATTTTTTGAGGCACTATCAAATTTACCCACACTGAGGGGAATTGTTAGGATATAAAAATGTGGACTGAAGTAACGTGGAGGAGCTAATATGTCAACATCAGGTTGTAGGATCATTCAGGTTAATTGTGCATTCTGGGCCTTCTAACTATTTGCTCGGTCTCACTCCTGGAGACCTCATAATCCTGCTTCCTAGTGCACCTCAGTGTTTGAAAACCACTTTTCGGTTCAACAACCGCAAACAATGTATAAAATCATTTTCTTTCATTTTGGTGAAATAATATCCTGCTAACAAATCCATAAATGGAACATATCATAAACCTGTACATTTTATTATTAAGCTTTTCCACACATTTGTCCTTTGATACATGAGTGACATAAATTGCCATGCAGTCCAAAGGTGTTCAGGTTAGGTGGATTGGCCAGGCTAAATTGCCCATGTATCAGGGATGTGCAGGCTAGGTAGATTAGCCATAGGAATCGTAGGGATGTGGTGGTGGATCTGGGTGGGATGCGGAGGGTCAATGTGGATTCAATGGGCCAAATGGTCAACTTCCACACAATAAGGTTTCTATGATCCATAGCTTGCATTGGTCTGTACCTAACAATTATGTGTGTTGAAAAAAATGAAGGCACATAATTCCCATTAGGTTTTTACCAAATGGTCTACTAAATTTTAGAATCAACAGTTAGTGTAAATTAGATAAAACAAAGATAAATGTGAAGTAAAACCCACTGAGGAATAAAAATTGCTCATCGCAGTATTGTGAAAATCTGCAATATCATTGACTATAATAAGACTGTCAACTTTGTGCCAAAAATAAGCTTGTCTTCAGTTAATGAGGAACTGACTCAAGATTGCTCAAGCTCACCCTTGCTGCTCAACTACGTAATTTTGAAAAAAAATGCATGTGATGCTAAAAGCCAACAGACTGAAAGGACCTGCATCTGACCAGTTTGGGTTGGATTGAAAACAAAATACTTTAAGTAAAAGGGCCAAATGCAATTCACTATGACAGCCAGTGCCTCTTATTTACTTGTTTTCTTTTGTAATACTTCGAAAGCAGTTGAAATCTAACAAAAGTAATTTGTCTCCAAATGTCTTTGAATTATTGAATGCAATGATGCAAAGTTTATTGCTTTCATTTACTTTTTTGAGTTATCAGGCTTACAGCTACAACTAACACCATAAATTATTTTAGATTACAACCTCTGAACCTAGTCACATCTAGATTGTCAATGAACAGCTATGAAAATAAACCAAAAAAAGGCAATAATACAGCTCAGCAAATAATCAAAATTTGGAGAAGATTTCATTCTTCCTCCCAGTTGAGTAATTGGTAAATATTTAAAAAGAAAATAAAAGCAGGGACTTGCATGATAGCCCTATTCCACGATAGTCACATTACATAATATGTCAGATCTCAATTACCAATGTTAAGAAAAATTGCCAGTATTAAATTTTGATTAAAGTTCAATTCCACATGAGTAACACAGCGTGCAGGAGAAATGAGTGGAAAAATTTAATAATAAAATGTACAGCTTTAGAATATGTTCCATTAATGGATTTGTCAGCAGGATATTACTTCACCAAAATCAAAGAAATCCACTTCATATATTGTTTGCAGTCATTGAACTGAAAAGTGGTTTTCAAACACTGAGGTGCACCAGGAAGCAGGATTGTGAGGTATCCAGGAGTAAGACCGAGCAAATAGTTAGAGGGACCAGAATGCACATTTAACCTGAATGATCCCAGCCACCTGACATTGACAATGTTAGCTCCTCCACATTCCAAGCTCCTCCATGTTCCCATTCAAATGATTTCCTGTTTCAACTATATCATTAAAGGATGCTATTGAGCCAAGACCAGACTCTGTACAAAAGAGGAAAAGCATTAATGGTTGCCCTAGGTCACACTCACACCAACATCAAATGGGTAGCATTGCCAGCAGATTGACATAGATTTTCCTCCTGATCTAAATATGATGCAAGGAAAATCAGACAGCAAATAACATAACTAATGTAAGAAACATTAAAGAATACAACACGATAATAAATTTTGTTTGGTAGCAGAGTAAGTATCAAGAAAGCAGTTAGTACATTTTCTAGTCATTAATTACATGCGTAGAATGAGAAGTTCAACAAAGAGACTGAACTATAGTTTTTAAAAAATACTTCTGTAGCATACATAGTCCACTGTGTGATATGTATGCAAATATCAGTCTGTACATTTTCCTGATATGCAAACTAACAGCAAAAACTATTAAAACATGAATTAATGTTGTTAGCAAGTTCAAATTCTTTAGAATTTTAAGCATAACAATTACCGTCCCCACTAATTTCATCTGTGAATCCAGGCAGCAAGAGAGAAAGAGAAGAGAAACAAGGACGGGAGAAAAGGTGGAAAATTGCATTATTATCAGAGGCAGGAAACAAAAACAACCTTCAGGAACAAAAGCATCAGAAAATGCAAGAATCTATGATTCACAACAAATGGAAACTAAACTTACAAATAAATCTTTATAGATCCAAATTAATGTTGGATTTTCACATCCTTATATTTGGAATGAATTATTAATGACATTAATACTGGGAATTAAACTGATTGCCACACTTGACAGCATCTGTCAATATAAACCACTAACTTGCACTTCAAATACAGCTTGCCATCATACAGAATAAATCACTATCCTGCCAATCAAATTGTTTAAAGGAAGATGAATTCCACTATGTTAGAATATTTCATTCTCTTATTGATGTGCTTTTGAGCTAAGAATTCATGTCTATCAGGTGAACAAAACTGAAACCCATTTCACTTGGGATCCAGAAGTCAGGAGAAACAGGAAATTTCCATCCAATTAGTTTGGGCCGGCTTCAGGCGGCACAGTGGCTCAGTGGTTATCACTGCTACCTCACAGCGCCAGGGACCCAGGTTCAATTCCATCCTTGGGTGACTGTGTGTGTGGTGTTTGCACATTCTCCCCATGTCTGCGTGGGTTTCCTCCGGGTGCTCCGGTTTCCTCCCACAGTCCAAAAATGTGCAGGCTAGGTGGACTGGCCATGCTAAATTGCCCATAGTGTTCAGGGATGTGTAGATTAGGTGGGTTAGAGGAAAAGAAGGGTAGGGGGATGGGTCTGGGTAGGATGCTCTCAGGTTAGGTGTGGACTTGATGGGCCAAAGACCCTGCTGCCACACTATGGGGATTCAATGATGTGTTTAAGTGAATTACATGGGATATGCTACCCAGATCCCTCAGGGTGTAAGATGATGCACTATAAAAGCAGCATTTCCTGGGCTCAAGCACGCAAAGGGAAAACAGATTGAGTAGCATATTGCCACAGGTTTCGATTATACAGCATCTGGAAGACGGCCCAGGACAGAAGCTGAATGGAAATCAAATGTTTAGTTGGTAGCAATTATTAGAGAAACTCTCCAACTCTACAAAGCATTGTCAAAGGTTTGTCCATAAAGTTTTTAAGCTTGATTTACTCATGTTGATCATGCCGCATGCTTTCAGTAAAACGGCATACCACATTAGTTTGAGTACCCAAAATGGTTTTATTTAAAATGCAGTACAAGTTTTGCTACAAAAAAGTCTATTGTGCATGCTGAGATTAAGAATTGCTAAAATAGTGCAAAGCATTAGTATATTTGTAGATAACACAGGGTAATAAGTCTTTTCTTAAAATAATATTTTACTTTAGTTTCAATTTAATTGGACAGCCAGGGACTTCTTCCTTGGCGGAAGTGACTATTACGAGGGGGCATAATTTTAAGGTGATTGGAAGAAGGAATAGGGGAGATGTCAGAGGTAGGTTCTTCATACAGAGAGTGGTGGGTGTGTGGCATGCACTGCTGGCAGTGGTAATGAAGTCAGATACATTAGGGACATTCAAGTGACTGTTGGATAGGCACATGTAAAATGTAGGGTATGCAGGGTAGTTTGATCTTAGAGTAGGATAATAGGTTGACACAACATTGTGGGCTGAAGGGCCTGTACTGTACTGTTCTATGTTCTTAAAATGGGAAGAGACATTAAACAAAATTTCTATTTTCATATTTTCAATAAGGATTATATTGCTAAGTCTTAAATTTCCAAACTCTCTTCAGGAAAAAAAAACTAAAAATGTGACAGTAGAACAATTTCTAGTTAAAAAGCAGGAAGTGCAAATGTAAGATATTGTATTAGTGAATAAGCAAAATAAAGTCAGTGCACACTGGAAGTTAGGCCAAATCAAAACATTGCAAATGCAGAAAATCTTTACTAAAAGCAGAAAATGCTGGATATACTCAGTAGGTGTGTCAGCATTGGTGGCAAGGAAAGAGGTTAATATTTCAGATTCATGCCCTTCGTCAGTACTAGAAAAGATTAGAGATGTAACAGGCTTCAAACAAGCTCTGAGTCAGTAACAAGTGAGGTGGTGGAAGAAGAAAATAACCAGGTCTGTAATGGAGTGGAAAGTAAGATTGAGTAAATTAAAGAAGTGAAAGTCAGAAGGAAATGGTAATGGAACAAGTAAAGAAACAAAAAGTAAGTCTTGAGGTGGTGTAAATAGGGCAAGCAGAATCCTTAACAACAGTTGCTTTTTTTAAAAAAAAGCAAAATAGACAAACACACAAAGAAAATTATATTATGAGAACACAAGGACAGATGTTATGATATCAAATTGCAAACTCAATGTTGAGTCCAGAGGACTGTAAAGTCCTAAAAAAACAAACTGACCCCATCCTTCTCTGCAGTCTGCTCACAATCTTGTATCAAATTGGACTACGAGAGGAGCTTTCCACAGGACATTTGATAAGGTAGCACATGTTAGGCTAGTTAATACTGCAGAATACTTTAGATTTAGTTGGGAGAGCTGAAAAAGGAAGAGGAACTATGAGAAAGAAAACTCACACTAACACAACTGGAAACCCAAAGTCTTCTATGGGCATATAAATAGTAAAAGAATGGTTAGAGGAGGAGTGTGACCAATCAGAGACCAAAAAGGGGACTTACACAAGGAGGCAGAGTAATGGCTGAGGTATTAAATGAATACTTTCATCTCGGTAGAATGCTGCCCAGTCCATGGCATCAAAGGAGGCAACTCTGTCACCTAAAGGTTCCGAATTATTAAGGAAGAAGCATTGGATAGACTGTTGGTACTTAAAGTTGACAAGAAATCAGGACCAAATGAGATGCATCCAAAGATTTTGAAGGAAGCAAGGGTAGAAATTGCAGGGGTACTGGATTTAATCTTTCAGTCTTCCCTGGACTTGGGGACAGATGCTGGAAGACTGGAGAGTTGCAAACATTGTGGCCTTGTTCAAGTACAACTGTAACGGCATTCCCAGCCATTACAGACCGGTCAGTTTAACTTCAGAAAGAGAAAGCGAGACAGCGAGAGAGAGAGAGTGAGACAAGTGAGAGAATACACAGGTTAAGTGAGTGGGCAAAAACTTGGCAGATGGAATATAATGTGGAAAAATATGAAATAATGTACTTTGGCAAGAAAAATAGAGCTATTAATAATACTTAAATTGAGAAGGACTGCAGAAAGCTGCGACACAGGAGGATTTGGGGGTCCTTCTGTATAAGTCACAGAAAACTAGAAGTTCAACAAGTAATAGGGAAGACAAATAGACTGTAGGCCTACTTCAAAGGGAATGGATTATCAAAGTAGGTAGGTTTTGTTAAACTATACAGGGCACCAGCTGGAACACTGTCCTCTGAAATAAGGAAAGATATAGTGGCACTGGAGGCAGTCCAGAGAAGGTTTATCAGGTTGATTCCGGATAGGGTATAAGGTATAAGGTATAACCTTACTGAAACATACAAGATTCTTAGGGGGCTTGACAAGGTAGATACAGAGGCTATTGCCATTGTAGGAGAGGCTAGGCCCAGATGTCTTAATCTCAGAATTAAGGTAGAGACGAGAAAGAATTTCTTCCCTCAGATGGTTGTCAATCTGTGGAATTCAGCCCCACAGACGACTGTTGAGGCTGGATCGTTAAACATATTAATGATATAGACAGATTTCGGAGATAGAATTTTGATTAGTAAGGGAATCAAAGGTTATGGGATAACGGGAGGAAATGACAGATTAGATTTGATTGGAGCAGAAGCAGGCCATTTGGTCTTTTTTTTATGGTCTTACAGATACTCCAACCTCAACTGCCAACATGCAGAGACTGCCCATTTCCACTGCTGCAACAATCTTAGGTTTACTCTTTGCTCAGCTCATCTGTTGCTGAAATCCTCATTCAAGCCTTATTTAACTCTAGACTTGACAATTCAAACACATTCCTGGCTTGTCTCCCACATTCTACCTTCCTTGAATGCCTCTATCTTAACCCATAGCAATTCCCACTCCTCTATTATCCATCTGCCTGCTGACCTGCACCGGCTTGCAGTGAAGCAACATCCTAATTTTAAATTCTTATCTGTGCTTTCAAAGTCCTCTATGCTTATCCCCTTCCTATTGTTCTTATGTCCTCCAGCTCCATAACAATCCCAAGATATCTGTGCTACTCTAATCTGGCCTCCCGACATTAATTCACTCCATCACTGGTGGCTGCACCCAAGTCCCAGGTTATGGAATACTCACCCTATACTTCTTTGCCTCTCTCTCACACTTCCTTTTTTAAAAGACCTTTGTTAAAACATTACTGCTTTGATCAAGCATTTCATCATCTGATTCAATATCATCTCATTTAGCTTGTTATCAAGTCTGGTGTATAACGCTGCTGTGAAGCTCCTTGAGACACTTCATTTATATACTATCTTTAACATAAAAGTTGGCATTTGGAGGCAGTCCAGAGGAGGTTCACTATGTTGCTCCTAGGTCTGGAAGAATTGTCTTAGAAGAAGAGGTTGAGTAGGTTGGACTGTACACCGATGAAAACATACGAGAATCTTAGATTCTCCCATCGGCATAATTGCTATTGTTTTGTTGAGGTGCCATTCTTCAGGATTAAGTAATTGGAACAGAATTGGAGGCTGAAGATAATCAGGTCAGAATTGCAGTGGAATGGAGAAATAAAATGACTGCAAAGCAGTCCCCCAAACCAAATTTGGTCTCCCTTGTGTCGAGGAATCTTAGAGTGAAAATAATATACCAAATTGCAAGAATTTAAATAAATTGCTCTTTCTTGTGGTTAAAAAGTGTTTGGGGCCAAGGAAGGTGAGAAGGGAGAAGATAAACATTTCATCTCCTTGACATCAACCTAAGACATTAACTCAGTTGCTAACTCCACAGATGCTGTCAGACCAGCTGAGTGTTTTCAGAACTTTGTGCTTTCACATGATTGAGAGTTACAACATCACAGCACGATTTGTTAGTGTTTGCAAAACGAGCTGATTTATATTATGCAAAGGTGACTTAACATTCCCGCGCTCCAAGTATTATTATCAATCTGATGACACTGGCCATACAATATACTGTGCATTTTCTATCACAAGATGACCTTTTTTTCCAGTTTTAGGATGTCTCCTTAACATCTGTTAGTGAACAACGACAGTAAAGGTCAGTTCTTGAAAACTGGATAAACATCAGTAAATAAATGTTTTAAATGATTTAAGTCATGTTTGTATAAAAAAGTTGTATAAATCACCTTTAAATCCAAAGATCAGAATGTTATTGGATGAATAGCTCCAAGTGATCTAACAAGTTATAAAGGTGCATACATCAAATGATAATTTGCACAAACACTACAGATAGAAGCGAGGTTTAAAGAAGAATGCAACCTCAATCACAAAGCTAAGGTGTTAAACTGTAATTAAGTTCATCAAGGCAATGCTCTAGATTTTTCATGAAGTCAAACATCAATCCAGTACCCTTGGCTGTCTGATGAGAGCAGAGGATGAAGGGGAAAAAGCGTCTGGCTTTCTTAACTCTGGGCTGCCAATGATTCATTCCTTCAGTGATGACAAAGAATAAAAGGAAAGTTTGGAGATCAAGATGAAATACAAAATATTTGAAAGCAGAAAGTTTAATGAATAAATAAATATTAAACCTTATATAAAATTACCAAAATGTTTAAATGTCTCAAGGAATGTCCTCAAAGACAGTACACAACAAAAATACAGAATTACTTTCATGTTCTTGAGGGTGTGAGCTATGTCCTCACTTCAACAGCACTACCTTTTACCTAACAGCCATCCAAGTTCTGAATATCTACACACAAAATGGTTATTTCTTCATCAATTCCTTACTGTCACTTCAATAACACATCTTTCGATACATTTTTTGCCCCTAATTACCCATTGTTTTTAAGCTAGCTGCTATATATTTTTCTTAAAGGTAAAATACTGAATCATAGAAAAGCATCCCTGCAGTGTGGAAGGTGCTGGAAATCTGATATTGCAAATTTTGAAAATGAGAGCAAATTTTGCTTTCACTTTTCACTTTATAAGTGGATTTTCTCATGAACACATGTATATTATTTATTTCCTAATCTGCCTCGATTGTTGTTTTATTATCCTTTACATTTTCTGCATCAAAGGATATTACATAAAATCTGGCCTCATAGAATAAGGATTAGCATGAATTGAGGACTGGTTAAGGGACAGAAAACAGTATGAATAAAGAAGCCATATCTGGGCAGGCAGGCTGCACCTAGTGGGTACTGTAATAATCAATGCTTGAGCATCAGTTATTTCCAATCTATATCGATGGCTCAGATAAGGGTTTCTAAGCTTGCTGACACAATCAGGGGAGGTGATGGCTTAGTGCTATTGTCACTGGCTAAGTAAGACCCAAGTAATGCTCTGGAGGCCAAGGTTCAAATCACACCATAGATGGTAGAATTTGAATTCATAAAAGAAAGTCTGAAATCATCGTCAATTGCTGTAAAAACCCATCTGGTTCACTCGTCCTTTAGGGAAGAAGAGTCATACCAGACTTGAAATTTTAACTCTTTCTCTCCACAGATGCTGACAGACCTGCTGAGTTTCTCCAGCATTCTGTATATTTGTTCCTTTAGGGAAGAGCCTGGTCTATCTTACGTGACTCAGAACCCATGTGTTTTACTCTGAACTGCCTTCTGAAAATGCCTAGTGAGCCATTCAGTTGTATCAACTGTGAAGAAGAGAAAATAAATGAAACTGGGCAGATCACCTGGCACTGATTAAGGCACTGAAAATAACAATGAAAAACACAGCCCTGTTGACCCTGCAAAGTCCTCTTTCCTAACATTTGGGGGCTAGTGCCAAAGGTCGGACAGCTGTCTCACAGACAAGTCAAGCTTCAGCCTGACACAGTCATATTCATAAATCATATTTTACATATGACATTCCAAACAATACCATCACTATCCATGGGTAGGTCATGTCCCAACAGCAAGACAGACCCAGCAAAGATGGTGGCACAATAGGATACGGACAGGAGAGAGCTGCCTTCATAGCCTTCAATGCTGGGTCTGGAGTCAAAGAAGTCTCATGGCATTAGGACAAACATGAGCAAGGAAACCTCCTGCTGAGTACCACGTACCTTTACAACCGCTATTCACTTCTTCCCCGAAGGACAGAACAAAATGTAAAAGGAGACAGTTAGCATTGCTAGTTTAGGAGGAAATTAATTCAATTGAGGAAGAATATTAGCTCGGAAAAGCACAATCTGGAATTTGTTTGGGTGGTGATTAGAAACACCAAGGGGCATAAGCCAATAGGTTCTAAACAGCAATGGAGATGTAAGTGAAGGCATTAAACAAGAAATCAGAGATTCAAGCAATGGGTTACAACTGTAATCTTGGGTGAATTTAATTTATATATAGATTAGGCAATTCAAATTGCCATGATATTGTAGAGGAGGATTTCCTAGAGTGCATATGTAACAGTTTTTTAGACCGATACATTGAGGAAGAAACTAGAGAACAAGCTATTCAAGACTGGGTCCTGTGCATAGAGAAAGGATTAATTAACAATCTTACTGAATGGAATCCCTTCAGGAAGAGCAACTGTAATATCATAGAATTCTTCATTAAGATGCAGAGTGAAGTCGAATTCAAAGCTAGGATGCCGAGTCTAAATAATGAGAACTATGAGGGTATGCAACATGATTTCACAATGATAGACCGGAGGGCCCTTACTAAAGGGGTTGATGGTGGATAGGCAATGTTTCATATTTAACTAATGTGGTGTATGAATTACAACAATTATTTATTCATTCCTGTCTGGCCCAAAAATAAAATGAGGAAAATTTGCTCAACCATGGCTTACAAAAGAAATTAGGAACAGTATTAGATCCAAAGAGGAGACATATAAAGTAGACAGAGAAAGCAGCAAGCCTGATGACCGGAAGCATTTAAAATTCAGAAAAAGGTTTGATCAAGAGGGGAAAAATTGAGTCTAAGAGTTAAATTGCAGGGAACACAGAAATTGACCATAAAAGCATTGAGAAAAAACTGAAGGGAAAAATATTAATGAAAACAAATGTAGGTCCCTTAGAGTCAAAAGCGGGAACAATTACCACGGGGAACAAAGAATTAGCAGTAGAATTGAATATATATTTTGGTTCTGTCTTCACAAAAGAGGACACAAATGACTTTCCAGAAACTTTAGGAAGCCAAGGATTTAGCGACAGGGTGAAATTGAAGGAAATTAGTATTAATAATGATGGTACAGAGATTAATGGGGTTAAATACTGACAAATCACCAGGGCCTGATCCTTTACAACTTGGAAATACTGAATGCACTAGTGGTCATCTTCCAAAATTCAATAGAATCTAGAAAATTTCCTACACACTACAGGTAGCAAATGAGGAAAAAAACCCAAAGAATTAGAGACCAGTTTGCCTAACATCAGCAGGGGGAGAATGCTGGAGTTTTTTATAAAATAAATGAAAGCAGAACATTTAGAAAGCATTAACAGGATTGGTCAAAATCAGCATGGGTTTATGAAAATTTTAAAGGCATAAAGGGGAGATGATATGGTGGTGCAGGCTCAAAGAGCCGAAAGATCTACTCCTGCAACTAATTTCTATGTTTCTATACAGTACTTCTGTTGGGCACAATAGAAAGAAGAAAATTATAACAGTTGTGCTCTCATTGGCTTTTATAATAATATGCAATACTGATTTCTTCACTGCACACTCACTCTTATACCCAGAATGACAATGAAGAAGAAGGGTTTCTGAAGAAGGGTCGAGGCCTGAAACGTCAACCTTCCTGCTCCTCTGATGCTGCTTGGCCTGCTGTGTTCATCCAGCTCTACACCTTGTTATCGCTCTATACTAGATAAGATGAGGTTGTTTTCCTTAGAGTAGGAAGGGCTGATGGGCGGATCTGACTGTACAATGTTCTGAGGGACATAGACAGCACAGGTGGGCAGAAACATTTCCTCTTAGTAGAGGGGTCAATCACCATGGCCCACAGTTTTATATTAAGGAGCAGGACATTTAGATAGGATTTGAGGAAAAGGTTTCTCACTCAGAGAATTGAGGTATCTGGAACTCACTGTCTAAAAGGGTGCTAGAGGCAGGAACTCCTAAGACATTTAAGAAATGCCTTAGGGCGGCACAGTGGCTCAGCGGTTAGCACTGCTGCCTCACAGAGCCAGGGACCTGGGTTCGATTCCACCCTCAGGCGACTGTATGTGTGGAGTTTGCACATTCTCCCCGTGTCTGCGTGGTTTTCCTCCAGGTGCTCTGGTTTCCTCCCACAGGCCAAAGATGTGCAGGGTAGGTGGATTGGCCATGCTAAATTATCCAGAGTGCCCAGGGACGTTTAGGTTAGGTGGGTTAGACATGGGAAACCAAGGGTAGGGGAATGGGTCTGGTGGGACGCTTTTCAGAGAGGCAGTGTGGACTTGTTGGGCCGAACGGTCTGTTTCCACACTGTAGGGAGTCTATGATTCTATGAAATATTTAGGTAAACACTTGAAATACCATAGCATAACCCCAAGGCTATGGGACAAGTGCTGGGCAATAGAATTAGAATAGAATTTTGGGACCAGCAAAGACATATGGGCTGAAGAGCCTTTTTCCATGCTGTAAAATCTCAATGAAAAGAGTATTGTTGGAAAAATACATGTTTTGTCAAAGCTGTTTATCTTGAACTGATCAGAATGAAAAGCTTTGAAAAAATGACTTTTTCAGCAATACTGAAATTGTGTGTCACAAAGTGACTACAGATTCAAAATAATCATTCAATTTTCTGCTCCAGTCCACAAAACACAGAATTATGCTGAGATACAACTGTTTGCAAGTAGTGAAAATCAGGCTATTGCTTGTACGTGAGCCCTGATATTGAGCATTGTGACGTAAGTTAACCACTGGGAACAAAGGCAGTACATGTCTGGTTGGGTCCTATCTTCAATATCTACATTTTTAAGGAACAGTGACTGGATTGAGATCACAGTCCCAATATTTATGAGGCAGTTGGAAACTTAAAACAATTGAGAATCCAGCAAGGTCAGGTATGTTGTCACACTCAGCTGAATGGCCTTATTTGTGTAGCATAATTTGGCTTCCCATCTGTCAAATGGCCAGATCAGACAGAGAACAAACTGGTGGTAGGAAGGATCACTGAAGACAGCTCCAGACAACAGACAGCTAGGTACAGATGTGAGGAAAGAAGTTCCATTTTGGCAATAGTGAAGGTGGGGACTAAGGATTTGGTGAGACACGCAGGGTTATTTGAGGGACCTTGGGGATGGGGACGCATTCCTACTTCTCTTGATGCACAAGGAATGCCCACGGCAATTCTGACAGCAGTAGCTCCTGCCTCTATTGCACTGTCAAGTTTCTAAGCCCTTAGGGAAACATATGTAGCTCCAGCCTGGTTGAAGCCTGATTCAGGTCGGTTAGTAAGTGTCGAGTACACCTGCAGTAGCCACTCACACACTAAGATCAGTGTAAGGGGGGCAGTGGGCACATGTATATCAGGGCTAGATTACACGCAATTCACTTTTCACCAGTCAAACTGTCCCTCTGCTGAGGTTTAAAGTCTTAGAAATGTTGGACAATTATTAATAGAGAATAATTGTTGGCGTTTGTAAAATCCATCCAGCCACACTGATCCAAGATTATTACAAATCAGGAAACAAATTTGTATCTATTGGCCTGTGCACCTTGCTGCCATTCATGGAAAGGGGAACTGCAGCACTCAAAAAAAAACTGGAGATGGCGCAGATACATAAAATACTTTTGGAGACAACTGATAAAATGGGGTTAATAACTCTAATAATCTTTAAACATTAGCAATATTACTTAAAAATAGGCCGCCAGACTCAAGCCAAGAAAATTATTTCAAGGAATTTGGCAAGGTTTTTGCTGGAGAACTAAATGGTTATTTAGGGTTCACTTGGCTGGCAGAGGACAAATCACCACTGTTCGTGAATCTCATCATTTCATCACAAGTCTGATTGGGTTGGTATTAATAAGCTTTTAGGGCAGCACAGCAGCCAGACAGACCACTGACAGAAGCATTACTAACACAGCAGCATTGTGAGTGAGCGATTCAGTCAGAACAGCTAAGCATTGGCAGGCAGAATGTGTCGGCAGAATGTGCCGGCAGAATGTGCCAGCATCTGTGGCAGCAATACCACTATTGAAAAGGAGGATTTGGCAAAAGAGTAAAGTCGCAGGAAATGGAACACTAAAAGATGGATTTCTGTGGGGTTGTATGGCAAATAAAATGGATGTGCTTTTACTTAGCTTCATCAAAATGTCAGTTTTCCATTGGAGTGCACCACAATGGCGCCACCCTGTGGCAAATGTTAAATGATGCCATTAAAATTTAGACAAGTTTTACTTCAATTGGTAAGCAGCTATATAATTAAGGGTCTAGACCCGAAACGTCAGCCTTTCTGCTCCTATGATGCCTGCTGTGTTCATCCAGCCCTGCACCTTGTTGTCTCGGATTCTCCAGCATCTGCAGTTCCTACTATCTCTAGCAAAACAGTATGCTCAAAACAGCACCAAGTGAGATATAATGTTAAACTAATCACCATTTTCGATAATAGCACTTTGAAGTTGGCAGAATAATTGTGAAAGGCTCTTAAAAGCCTTGCTTCAATTAGGGTGTGGAGTGCCCTGCAAAAGAGTGTGGTGGAGGCAGATTCAATTGAGGCATACAAAAGGGAGGTTGACTGTAATTTGAAATGGAAGACCATGCAGATTTACAGGGAGAGAGTAGGAGATCAGCATTCATTCAGTCCGCTGGTGAAGACACAATGGGTTGAATGTCCTCTTTCTGTAGTGTTCCTTGGCTTTATACATCAGTTAATGGATACAAGCAAGCAAATTACGTTAAACTTTTAGAACACACTGGTTAGGCCTCAGTTGGAGGATTATATCTAATTTTATGAACTGCAATCTGGATTGAATATCAAGGCCTTCGAGAAGATGCAGATAAGATATTAAAATGGTACTGGGGTGTGAGATTGCAATCATGTATTGTGATGAAAAATGTGAAGTATATATATCATTTTTAGAGTGTGGCTTTCAAACTATAGGCATATTGGTGCTGGTTGCTTCTATGAAGGGTTTAAAAAAAGTCAGAGAGTAATTTCTGGAACAGTGACCTAATCCAGTATGTGTCAGAGTACAGTGACTGCAAAATCCCTGGAGTGTAATCGTTAAAGGGATTAGCTTGCTGGTGGTCTAGAAAAATCAATGAATGATTTTAGTTTAGAAATCACAGAGATAGAAAACTTTTAAGGCAGTTTTGAAGATATCCGACTGGGGTCAGAAACAGATAATACTTTCTCTCCTAAAAAATGGTATAGAACAGTTTAGGGTTACCACAGTCAATCTTGGTGTAAAACGTTTAGCTTGTAAATTTTCTAAAGCAGGTGCTTGATTAGAAATTAGCAGATTATTAAAGGATTAAAAGTCTAAACTTTCAGTTTGGTAAGCATTTACGTAAGATGACTTCACAGTTCATGGGACAAAACTGGGAAAAGTAATTACGTTGAACCTGAAGGTTTGATAGAGAAGGATAATTTCCCTGGATTTAGATCGCTGCCTGTATTTATTGCCCATTCTTAGTTGCCAGAATTGAGTGGCTTACTTAGTAATTCCAGAGGGCAATTGACAGTCGGTCAGTCATGTTACTGTGGGTCTGGAGTCACATACAGGCTAGATCAGGTGAGGATGCCAGATTTCCTTACCAGATGCACCAGATGGGGTTTTCCAACAATTGGCCATGATTTGATGGTCATCAGTAGATTCTTAATACTAGATTTTTTTTATTGAATTCAAATTCCACCATCTGCCATGGCAGGATTTGAATCCAGGACCCCAGAACATTAGCTGAGTTTCTGGATTAATGGACTGGCAACTATATCATTAGGTCATTGCCTCCCCTTGACCATCACTCTCTGCTTCAAGCCAATTTTGGATCCCACAGGTTCTTAGCTTCTTAACCAGTTTACCATGCAAGACCTTCTCTAAAGCCCAGGTAGACTACATCAATTACAGTACTCCATCTACAAACCCAACATTTCAACCCCTCTAAGCTTTTCGCACATCTGCTCGCGTTGGGGAACTTGAAAGCCCCTATTATTACAGGTTTATGTTTACATTTCTCTGAGATTTCGAGCAGAGAAGGCCTAGGGTGGATCTGACTGAGGTGTACAGACTTCTGAGGGGCATAAACAGGGTAGACAGAGAGATGCCATTCTCCTCAGTACTGGGATTAATGACCAGGAGCCACAGTTTTAAGGCAAGGAGTAGGAGTTTTAGATAGAATTTGAAGAAAAACATTTTTCACTTTGAGGGTTATGGGTATCTAGAACTTCCTGCCTGAAAGGGTGGTACAGGCAGGAACACTCCAGCACATTTAATATATTTAGATGAGCACTTGAAACCCTACAGCATACAAGGCCATGGATCAAGTTAGTGCTTAATGAGATTAGAACAGATAGATGTTTGATGGCCCTGCATAAAAACAATGGGTTAAAGGGTCTCTTTCTGTGTTGTTAAAGCTCTATAAGAACATAAGAACTAGGAGCAGGAGTAGGCCATCCGGCCCCTTGAGCCTGCCCCGTTGGTCAATAAGATCATGGCTGATCTTTTTGAGACTCAGCTCCACTTACCAGCCCGCTCACCATAACCCTTAATTCCTTTACTGTTCAAAAATTTATCTAGCCTTGCCTTAAAAACATTCAGCGAGGTAGCTTCGACCGCTTCACTGGGCAGGGAATTCCACAGATTCACAACCCTTTGGATGAAGAAGTTCCTTCTGATCTCAGTCCTACATCTGCTTCCCTTTATTTTGAGGCTATGCCCCCTAGTCCTAGTTTCACCTGCTAGTGGAAACAACCTCCTTGCCTCCACCTTATCTATTCCCTGCATAATCTTATATGTTTCAATAATATCTCCCCTCATTCTTCTGAATTCCAATGAGTATAATCCCAGCCTACTCAGTCTCTCCTCATAATCCAACCCTCTCAACTCTGGAATCAACTGTGTGAATCTCCTCTGCACCCTCTCCGGTGCTAGTATATCCCTTCTCAAGTAAGGAGACCAAAACTGCACACAGTACTCCAGGTGTGGCCTCACCAGGACTCTATATAGCTGCAGCATAGCCTCCCTATTTTTAAACTCTATCCCTCCAGCAATGACAGACAAAATTCCATTGGCCTTTTTAATTACCTGCTGCACCTACAATCCTACTTTTAGCGATTCATGCAAGTCCCTCTGCACAGCAGTGTGCTGCAATTTTTTACCATTTAAAACATAGTCCATTTTGCTGTTATTCCTACCAAAATGGATGACTTCACACTTATCAACATTGTACTCCATCTGGCAGACCTTTGCGCACTCACTTAGACTACCTATATCCCTCTGCAGACTTTCAGTGTCTTCTGCACACTTTGCTCTGCCACTCACCTTAGTGTCATCTGCAATTTTGACACACCACACTTAGTCTCCAACACCAAATCATCTATGTCAATTGTAAACAATTGCGGTCCCAACACTGATCCCTGAGGCACACGACTAGCCACTGACCGCCAACCAGAAAAACACCCATATACCCCTACTCTTTGTTTTCTACTAGTCAACCAATCCTCTATCCATGCCAATACATTACCTGTAATACTATGCAACTTTATCTTATGTAGCAGCCTTTGGTGTGGCACCTTGTCAAATGCCTTCTGGAAATCCAGATTCACCATACCACAGGTTTCCCATTGTCCACCATGCAAGTAATGTCCTCAAAGAATTCTACCAAATTAGTTAAACATGACCTACCCTTCATGAACCCATGCTGGGTGTTCCCAATGGGACAATTTATATCCAGATGTCTTGCTATTTCTTTCTTAATGATAGATTCAAGCATTTTCCCCCACTACCAAAGTTAAGCTAACTGGCCTATAGTTACCTGCTTTTTGTCTACTTCCTTTTTTAAACAGTGGCGTCACATTGGTTGTTTTCCAATCTGCAGGAACCACCTCAGAGTCCAGTGAATTTTGGTAAATAATTACTAGTGCATTTGTTATTTCCCCCATCACCTCTTTTAGCACCCTGGGATGCATTTCATCAGGGCCAGGAGACTTGTCTACCTTTAGCCCCATTAGCTTGCCCAGCACTGCCTCCTTAGTGATCATGATAGTTTCTAGGTCCTCACCTGCTATAACCTTCTTGCCATCAGTTTTCGGCATGTTATTTGTGTCTTTCACTGTGAAGACCGACACAAAATAACTGTTTAATGCCTCGGCTATTTCCTCATTCCCAGTTATTAAATAGGCCTTCTCATTCTCTAAAGGACCAACGTTTACCTTCACCACTCTTTTATGATTTACATATTTATAGAAACTTTTGCTGCCTGTTTTTATATTCTGAGCTAGTTTACTCTCATAATCTATCTTACTTTTCTTTATAACTTTTTTTGTGGCTTTCTGTTGGCCTTTAAAGATTTCCCAGTCTACTAGTTTCCCACTACTCTTTGCTTTTTTGTATGTGTTTTTTTTTCAAATCTGATACTTTCCTTTATTTCCTTAGACATCCATGGCTGGCTCTCTCTTTTCCTACAGTTCTTCCTTATCACTGGAATATACTTCTGCTGAGAACTGTGAAAAATCATTTTGAAAGTCCTCCACTGTTCCTCAATTGACCCACAATAAACTTTTTGCTCCCATTCTACCTTAGCTAACTCCTCCCTCATCCTATCATAGTGTCCTTTGTTTAAGCACAGGACTTTGGTACTGGACTTAACCTTCTCATGCTCCTCCTGTATTTTAAATTCAACCATACTGTCATCGCTCTTTCCGAAAGGATCCCTAACTGTGAGATCATTAATTATTCCTGTCTCATTACAAAGGACTAGATCTAGGATAGCTTGCTCCCTCGTAGGTTCCATTACATATTGTTCAAGGAAATTATCGTGGATGCCTTCTATGAACGCCTCCCCAAGGCTGCTATGACCGACCTGGTTTGACCAATCGATATGTAGATTAAAATCCCCCATGATAATTGCTGTACCATTTTTACATACATTAGCTATTTCTACGCTTATTGCCCGCCCCACCACAATGTCATTATTTGGTGGCCTACAGACCAAGCCTATCAGTGACTTCTTCTCCCTGCTATTCCTAATTTCCACCCAAATGGTTCAACCTTTTGTTCAGTAGAACCTATATCATCTCTCACTACCACCCTGATATCATCCTTAAAAATCAGAGCGACACCATCTCCCTTACCTTCCTGTCTGTCCTTCCAAACAGTTTGATACCCCTGGATATTTAACTTCCAGTCATGACCATCCTGCAACCATGTCTCTGTAATGGCCACTAAATCATACCCATTTGCCATGATTTGCGCCATCAACTCATCTACCTTGTTTCGAATGCTCCGAGCATTCGGATAAAGTGCCTTTATGCCAGTTTTTGCACCTTCTTTTTGAGTCCTATCACCTCCATTACTAACAGCTCGAATTCTCCTTCCCTTTAATTTTTTTCCTAATTTTCAATGGAGTTGAAGCTTCCTCGTCACCTGCTAACCTGCTGCTTTGCCTTCCATTAATTGTTATACTCCCTGTACGCTCACTCCTCCCTTCCCCCCTACTTACTTGTTTAAAGTCCTATTGACCACCCTTTTTTTCCTTTTCGCCAGAACACTGGACCCGGCCCTCTTCAGGTGGAGTCCATCCCAGGGTATAGATCCCTCCTGTCCCAGAACTGATGCCACTGCCCCATGAAAAGGAAACCCTCTTTCCCACACCACTCTTTTAGCCACATGTTTACTTCCCAGATCCTCGCCTCCCCATGCCAATTTGCACGTGGCTTGGGCAACAATCCAGAGATTATGACTCTTGAAGCCCTGCTTTTTAATTTTGTTCCTAGCTTTTCATAATCCTGAAACAGGTCTTTTTTCCTAGTCCTGCCTATGTTGTTGATACCTATGTGGACTATAACTGGATCCTCCCCTTCCCTCTCTAGTATCCTCTCAAGCCAGTCAGAGATGTCTTGTATCCTGGCATCCGGCAGGCAACACTCCGTGCAGGACTCTCTATCCTGCTTGCAAAGGATACTGTCTATCTCCCTGATGGTGGAATCCCCTACAACTACAATCTGTCCTTTAACCGGAGCTCCTCAAGCAGCCAACACTTGCTGCAGATGTGGTCACTGCTGTTCTCAATTGGATCAGCTAGCTCCCACTTCATACAGCTACAACACATCACCTGACCTGCCATCTCTACTTAGATAATTATTTAATATTAATTAGTTTTTTTTTAAAGTTTCGCAGTGTTCTCTCTTTAAGTGTTCTCTGC
>NW_025967204.1:0-25000 GCF_021869965.1 Rhincodon typus
TTGAGAGTAGTCAACTTCTTGCTCAACATCCTAACTTTACAATATTGAGTTAATGTTCTCCTTTATTTTAAACAAATTGCTCAAACTTTAATAGTAATATCAGCACTTGTTCACTTGTCCTGTTCACTGTATACCACATTTGTTTTTGACAACTGAGTCAATTCCCCTGTTTTAAACACTTGTGGCTTTCAGTCTCCTTGAGGAAAAGTACATGTCTTTTTCTTGGGATTTTTGTTGCTATTCTCTTTCAGAATTGCTTTACAACGAAAGCTTGACTGTGCTTTCAACCATAATGATGCCCGGAATGGAATACATACCCTTTATTCCATTAAAAGTTTAAAAAAGGGGGGCCACAGGGAGATTGAAAAGATTGTCTTTTAAATACAATGCATCTCTGGTGGGAGAGATGGTAATAAGCAGTGGTCAATTCAAAATCATCATTCAGGGGTAAGCCGATTAGGAATTTTTTCTTGGATATAGTATATTGTTTAGTTATTTGTTACTTAATTGCCACAGGTTGCGATTGATCTGACAACCACTTTATCTTTGAATTGAAATATTTGAAGCAAAGGCAAACTCAAGGCAATTCAAGCACCTTATCAGCTCATCACCTTGTACAAGGTATGTCTGGGAAGACACTTCCCTATTTTCAGTGGTTGCTGATCAGAAAAGGGGCTAATACTTTGCAGATTTAACTCTAGGAAATGGAAAGAAAGCATTGCTAATTGCACCAAGTCATTATCAAAGAAGGAGCCAGAATCTTATTTTGCAGCATTTGGATCAATATGTTTCAGATTGGACAATACCAAATTATGATTCACCACTCACTAAACATCCTTTGCAACAGCATAAACGTGAACAAATCTTGATTTAGGTACATTAAATCATGAAAGAACTGGAATGTGTTGTTTGTGACAGATTATTTCAATCTGTGAATCAGTGAAGGACCAGAGACCATATACTTAAATAAGGCAAACAAAGACACAGACATTGTTCCTTGCCCTCTATATATTGAGCCTGTGGAATGCATACAAGAGGATTTGCTGCAGTTTCTTGGCGTATGGGGGAAGTGGGGAAGCAGTGGGAAAGTGTGTGTGTGTGTGTGTGTGGTGGGGAGGAGGATGGGTGGTGTGGGTGTGTGTGTTTGATGGTATCAGAAAATAGATCACTGATTTGTAGTTCATGTATGCATGGTCAATATCATCTCTGGGCTGGTTTAAATCATCAGAAGAAAGGTCATACTGGAATTTTTAATTTTATTTCTGCTTTCTTCTCCATTTTTCGATTATTTTGCATCTCAGTGGAGATCAAGAAATGTTTAATTATGATTCTCTGGTCATCATGACTGTATGCAGGCTTAACAGACCAGTTAATACTTTCACAAAATCAGCAGGGTGCGAAGGAAGCCATTCAGCCCATCATGCCTGTGCTGGCTCTCTAAATGAGCATTTAATTTGGTGCCATTCGCCTGCCTTAATCCTGCATATGCTTCCTTTTCAATGAACACCCTAATTCAATAAGATAAAAGCACAGGTAGGCCATTGAGCCCATTGAATCCACTTCACCATTCAATGAGATCATGGCTCATATCATAATCCTCAACTCCCCTTCTGCTCTTCTTCCCCCCACGCCCCCGTGTAACCCTTGATTCCTTTACCAATTAATAGTCTCTGCCTTGAATATGCTTAATGACCAAATCTCTCCAGCTCTCTGTGGTAAAGAATTGTACAAATTCTCTAGTCTCAGAAGAAATTACTCCTCATCTCTGTTTTATAAAGGATGGCCCCTTATTCTGAGATCCATTTCATCCTTGACACACTCACAAATTAAATAATCTTTCTGCATCTAACCTGTCACGTCTGTAAGAATCTTGCATATTTCAATAAGGTTGCCTCTCATTCTTCGAAGATCCATTGAATACAAAGCTAGCCTACTCAACCTCTCCCCATAAGACACAGTCTTAAAAGGTAGGTGAGTGAATCTTTTTCTGGACTGCTCCAATGCCAGTATACCATTCCTCAGATAAGGGTCCCAAAAGTGTTCAGTATTCCAGCTGTGGTCGGACTAGTGCCTTGCAAAGTTTTAGCACATCTTCCCTATTATATACTCCATTCCCCTTGACATAATCACCAATATTCCATAATCCTTCCCTATTAACTGCTGCACATGTATCCCAGCTTTTTGGAGATTTAAGGACAAGGATTCCCAAATCTCTGTACTACAGCTTTCTGCAGTATTTCTCCATTTAAATAAAATCTAGCTCCTCTATTCTTTCTGCCAAAGTGCATAACCTCACATTTTTCCACATTATGTTCCATCTGCCAAGTTTTTGCCCACTTACCCAACCTATCTATTTCCCTCTGTGGACTTTGCCTCACCCTCACCATTTGCCTTCCCAGCTGTTTGTGTCATCCATAAACTTGATTATAGTATGCTTTCCTCAAGGGAATAATAATATTTAAGTAATTTATTCATATATTGTAAATAACGGTGGCCCCAGCACTGATCTCTCCACTCCACTAACTACAGGTTGCCATCTTGAAAGTACTCTGCTTATCCAAACCATCTCTCTGCTGTTAGGCAGCTAATCCTCTGTCCATGCTAGTCTACTATCTCAACAATATGGGCTCTTGTTTTGTTAAGTAGATTCCTCTAAAATAACTTATCAAATGCCATCTGAAAATGCAAATCTATTACATTCACTGCTGTCCTTTGTCTATCCATTAGTTACTTCCTCAAAAAAAAAAATTCTAATAAATTTATCAGGCATGATTTCCCCTTCGTTAAGTCAGGCTAACCCTGCTTGATCATATTATATATATCAAAATGCTCTGCTATTGCATCCTTTATAATGAACTCTGAAACGTTCTCAATAACAGATGTTAAGCTACCCTTCTGAAAGCTTTGAGTGAACATGCCTCCAGAGGCCTGTCATGTTCATAAAGTTACACTCAAAGAAAATACAAGCTAATTTTCTGGGCTCGTACTGATGACTTGAACGCTGACTAGCCCCTGGCAAACAGTGCAGCTGGCATAGGGGAAAAAAAAATCTCCAGACTATCCTTTGTAGATTCACATCAAAATAGTCCCTAAGATTACAAGTTTATTCAGCAATTTTCCAATACTAACAATTGCGTTCTAGCCGACTTTTTGGATATAAATAAATCGACACAAGTTCAAAAAGAAATGTCTCTGTTCACTCGAGCTTACTTTACCAGTTAAATTTGTGAGGACAGAAATTTTGACCCTGTTATCTCCTTCAGAGAAATGTCAAGACTGTTGTCTGCCAGTAACCTGACACACAAGTTCTGTTAGCTTGGATACAGTGTGTTGCAAGGAACTGATACATCCTTTTCCCAGCAGCATGCTGTGCATTCAATGGCTGCTTCCAATCAAATGTCATCCAACTGTTCTGGCTTGTTGACCAACTGAAAAACACTTTTTTTTTTTTACGCAATAGTTGCTTATCCTAACTTCAAGAGCTATACCATATAGATTAAATGTGCATCTTGCATGTTTTTCTTGAAGCCCCAGAACATGTCATAAGGCCATAGTCTCTCGGGGTAGTATTTAATCAACGCAATGTGAATTTCACATGCCAGGAGAAGTAATGAGAGGCCTTTATTTTCTCTTTTAGGGACGACAAACAAAGTAAATGCCAATCAGGCAGTTTTTCCATTGGACAGAAATCCTACCCATCAATAGGAGGCTGGAAGCTCCATTGAATCGTGAGGTATGGGCTGCTGCTAACATGACCCTAACCCCACCCCACCCCAGTTGGTATCATCATTGTAGTCCACGCTGCGATGAGGTGAGGAGTGTGAGCAGAGGTGTGGCTTTCAATGGATGCCCTGTACCTCCCACTTTCAGATCCCTCCATCAGGCCCCGAGTAGGAACATAGGAATTGGAGCAGGCCATTCAGCCCCTGGGCCTGCTCTGCTACTCAAGAAGATCACGGCTGATCTGTGGCCTAATTCCAAATGCCTGACTTTGATCCATATCCCTTGATATTCTTGATTAATAAAAATTTGTCTCAAATTTAAATTTAAACAATTGAATTGGCATTGACCGCTGTTTGAGGAGGAGTGTTCCAAATCTGAACTAATCTTTGCTTGTCAAAGTACTTTCTACAATCTCTCCAAAATGGCCTGGCCCCAATACTTAGATTATGCCCTCTAGTTCTTCAACCATGGAAACAGTTCATCATTAATTGACCTTGTCTTTCCCTGTTAATATTCTGAAGACCTCAATTAGATCATCCCTTAGCCTTCTAAGTTCTAGAGAATAGAAGGCCTAAATTTGTCTAAACACTCTTCATAACTCCCGAAGTCCAGGTATTATCCTTATAAACTTGCGTTGACCTCTCCCAAGGGTGAAAAATCATTCCTACACGTAGTGCCCTGATCTGCTCGTAGTACTCTGAGATTTAACTAGGATTTTGTATAACTGTAGCATAACATCTGCATTCCTACGCACCAGCCCTTTAGACTTGAAAGCTAGCATTCCGTTAGTCTTCTTGACTATTTTCTGCACCTTTTAATGACATTTTGCAAAGCTATGCATCTGAACCCCAAATCTTGGTAGACAGCCACTGTATTTAATTTTGTGCCTTCTAAAAAAAAATACTGATCTATCCATTCTTAGTCTGAAATGGATAACTTCACAATTGCTTTTGATGCCTTTAAACAAAATTCCTCAATCTCTGGAAACCTGTAAGCAACCCTAAACAGATTTGCTTGGTGTGTTCCCCAAATGGCGTCACTACATCAATACCTGGTGGGATGAGACCTTTCAATTTGCTTTAATTTCCCACTTAAGGGCTTCAGTCAGTGGTGGGACAGGCGGGTTATCTATAAACATTCACTCTGTTGGCTAAAGGGTGAGGAGGAAAGGGTCTCCAACTGCAACCCTGCCACACAATTAAACACTCCATTATCAAACTCACCTAGGGAATGGATCTTGTAAATGCAGGAAAGCAAGGCTGTTTATTGTAACAGTGGTCTTCTGGACAATAACAGTTGTCACATTACACTATCAAAGAAAGGTCAAACTTGGAAAAATGTGATTATGGTGAATGAGGAGCCCGGAGAGAGGCATAAACAAATTTCACATGAATGCAGAGAGATAGAAGGAACTGCAGATGCTGGAGAATCCATGATAACAAGGTGTAGAGCTGGATGAACACAGCAGGCCAAGCTGCAGAGGAGCAGGAAAGCTGACATTTCAGGCCTAGACCCTTCTTCAGGCCCGAAACGTCAGCTTTCCTGCTCCTCTGATGCTGCTTGGCCGGCTGTGTTCATCCAGCTCTACACCTTGTTATTTCACATGACTGCAACCAGCTCAAAGCATTTCATGGAGTACTCATTAATTTAGTTTGTGACAAATTTTGCACAAACTAAGCTTAACAGACTATTATCATCTGATTTTTATTTTTTTTAAAAGACACTTGGCCTTCAATTCAATGATACTTTATTCAGTGAAACTTCAAATGTACAGTGCAACACTTTAACATCTCACGCCGTTTATCAGACCACCACCCCTCCAATGTGTGCTTGTGCTATTTACTTATAGATTGTGACAAAAAGAAAAGGTAGACCATTCAGCAAATCAAGCCTACTTTCCTGAAGTTCCTCTCAATTTGAATCACTTTTCTTCTATATTGTCTCTGATACAAAAGGTGATTGAACACTCCACTACTTAGTTAGGGACACTGTAATGCCCTCAGCAAAAGACTACCCTGAATCACACTGATTTGAAAATAAAAGCTGTTATTTTGCAAGAAAGCTTTTAATCTGAACATGACTGTATGGAACATTATGTGCACATTCTTTGAACTAGACATTAAAATACAGGTTTTGTAGCCTCAAGAAGTGCAGCACTCCACTTAATCAACTTGTATTGACATCAAATCTGGGAACTCCAAATCAGAAAATGTTTTCTTTCTCCCCACTTGCCAAGAGTCACAACTCACTCCAGTATATCTTTATGGAATGAAAGAAATATCTGAGAGCTTTGACTTTTGGTCCAACGTCCAGGCTGTTAAGTGCTATAAGCAGAAAGTGCGGAAACAGAAGTAACCAGAGTGCACTGATACTCCGAGTGCAAGACAACACACTTAATTCCAAGGTAGCAGAGCCACCATGAAATTACAGAACAGTTACAGCAAAAAGGAGGCCATTTGCATCATTCTGTATGTGCTGACTCTCTGAAGGAGCAAGTCACCTCATACCATTCCCCAGTTTTTGCCTTATGGTCCTGCAAATATTTGAATTTTCAGGCAGCAACTCAATTCCTTTTCTGAAAGCTTCAATGACTCAGCTTCCACTACTCCTTCAGGAAGTGCATTCCCAATGTTAACTGCTCACAAAGTGAAAAGAATTTGCTTCATGTTGTCAGTTTTTTCCTTTTGCCAATTCCCTTAAATCTGCACCTCAATCATTCCACTCATGTTAACAGCTTCTCCTTGGTCCTCCTTCATGGTTTTGAATCTTTCCATCAAATGCCCTCCCAACCAAGTTCAACTTCTCCAAACCATCTACATAATTGAGTGTCCTCATCCTTGATGATTTGCAGGAATTATTTCTGTATCATCTCCAATGCTTTTACATCTTTCCTAAACTGTGAGGTCCAGAATGGGATACAATATTCTCGGTGGGGCAAAACCAGCTTTTGTAAGGTTTAACTTACTTTCTTTGATTTTATACTATATTCCTCAACTAATAAACCAAGTATGCCATTTACTTTCTTAAACGCTCTCACCCTGTTGAGCCATCTTCAAATGATTCACGCCAGAAGGCCGTCTGATAATATACTTAAATAGATATCATTTCTAGAGTTTCGATTTTAGTATAGTGGCATATGGGATTGTTTATTTTTCTGAAGAGTAAAAGAATAACTGAATCAGACTTTCCAGAACAGTATCATAGTTTAGCACATTTCAGAGAGGACAGAACCCATGGAATGTCAATGGAAGATTATTTGTTCTGGGCTGGTTTATGACAGGGAATGTAAACAGTGATTTTGTAGTTCATCTTAGCGTAAACAACTCAGAGATTGAAAAGATTTTGGATAGTTTAGGGGAGACCTGACTGGGGTCAATAGTACATATAGTTCCTTTCCTCAAGGAAAGGATTATAAAACAATTCAAAGAAAGTAGTTACCTTAGTTAACCCAAGTTTAATTTGCATAATTTCCCAACCTGGAGCATTTGATTATAAATCTACAGGTTATTTAAAAGCTGAGAAAGTCTAAGCTCTTGGGTTTATGAGGATTCATGGAAGAACATTTCATAATTCACAGGAAAGAACAAGCTGTGCCAAGGTTAAAGATTTGATAGATTCAAATCATCATAAAGGTGATGAGGTGTTGAGAAACAGATAAAATATTTGTTTTGTTGGGTGTTACAAGATTTTTTTCTAACTTTTTTTAATATTTAGATAACTTGGGTTGGTTAATTTTTGTTTTTCTTTTTTGTTTTAATAAAAATCTGCTTCATTGGTAAAGAAATTCTGCAGCCTGTGTTTCACTGGATGATTACCATAGTAAATAAAAAACAAAAATGTATCAGGTCAGGTTTCATGCTGAGATCCAATTTGTCCAGAAGTATATTCACCGAGGATAATAATACACAATCGCAGAAGTCAGCTATTGGATTAGAGGTAATAGGTCCAATTAAGAGGAATTTCAAGGTAGGCCTCTTGAAAACAGATGATTCAACTTTGTGGAGGATATGCTTCTTACATATTGGGAGAGATGGCAGAACTAAACCCATTGCACTAAAGAAAGTCTCCCGGAACAAAAACAACAAGGGAGGTAATCAAACAAAAATATAGTTTTCTAGATTGAGGATTTTTTCCCTTTCTTTCTGCCCATTACTCTGCCACTCCATTATTTACACTCCATGATCTGATGCTACATTGATTTTCATTAGCCACACACTTTTTCATCCTACATTACCACTGAATATGCTGAAGTAGGTATTACTCTCATGAGACCATTTTATTTTGGTAGCATCCTATTAATTATTTGCATCATTTAAAGAGACAACCCTTAACAAGTTTCTAAATGAATATTTAATTGAGTCAACCTCAAAAAAAAATTAGCCAGCGTTGTGCAAGCCCAGTAAGGCCAAGCCTCAGTACACCCTAGATCTGTCACTTCTGCACACATACACCCAAAGTGCAACTCAAGTTCGGCAAAAAGTAAAATCAAGTAGTAGCGATTAATGTTGCATTTGGTTTGTAAAGTTCACAAAGGACCATCAGTTTACCACACCTCTACTTCATGTTCCTCCTTTGAAATGCAACCCTTTCATTACATTTGATCAATAAACCTGGTATTGTACATGGCTCAGTACCATATTTTGTTTTATACCGGTCATGTGAATTGCCTTTGGGTATTTTAATGACATTAAGGATACGATACGTAGCTGCTGGAAAGTTCCATTATTTCAAGGTCCAAGGAAACACCAAAGGAGAAAAGGATGTAACAAACTGCAACACAAATTGATGAATGATTTCCAGAAAATATTAGGTACATTTCTGGAGAAGAAACTAATCAAGGAAACAAAAACAAACAAACAAACAAGGAAACAATCTGGTGAGGATTGTGAACAAAGTGCTCTCTGAACATGCAAAAATGGAATGGGATTGTTTTTAAAAATGTGATTAAATTCCAAAATCAGAACTATGAAGTCAGGGTATGAGGACTGCAATAAAACTGAGCATAGACGTGAAAGGACAACACTTACACATGAACATAATCACAACAAAATATTTTAAAAGCATCTGCAAGTGAAGTACTTCAAGATAATGGATGGAGGACATTGAGGTTCTTTCCATAATTTTTTTTTTTGGATCTGTTCGAAATTAAAGGAACAAAAAAGGAAATATCGGATGTGTGATAGTCATGTGGGAATAATGCATAAAGTACAATCTATTCTGCTTTCACTATTTCTGGTATACTAATCTAATTTTCATTTTTAAAATATCATCTGCTGAACCTTGGATTTATTCCAGGAGATTTTATTCATAGACACACTGGCATCAGCTGATCCAGAATTTTACAGGGTCAATAATTAAGCAAGCTTCATTGGATTTACTGCTTAATCCTCATTCCTCTTAAACACTCTTTTGTGGACTAATTATGCCTGGATACTGTTTCATGGACATTAGTGAGCCTCCCCACGTTCCATTCAAATGTAGAGTTCAAACCTGTTTACAGTAAGAGAATGAATGGGACCTTGCTGCCAACTGATATCGTCCCACTAATGTGATTTCATTGCAGCCTGCAGCATGATTCTTCTCTCTTCCAGCCTGGTGGGTCCAGAGTCCTATTCTGGAGATACAGATATGACCTCAGCTATTTCTTTTTAATCATTATATCCCTTTTACCCACTTAAATGTGAATTTTGCACATTATTTGATGAATATGATGTTGTGGTCCTAACTATTTCTGGCTGAGGTTACCACACCTGTGGTCCACTCTTCAAAAGCATAGCTAGGTTTCAAAAAAATGCCATGATAATGTTTCAGGATTTCTTAATAGCATCTCCAATAGCATGAACATCTGCAATGTATTATTAGCACAACACGATGGCTCAATAGTTTGCACTGCTGCTTCACGGTGCCAGGGACCTGGGTTTGATTCCATTCTTGGGTAACTGTCTGTGTGGAGTTTGCACATTCTCCCCATGTCTGCGTGGGTTTCCTCCGAGTGCTCCGGTTTCCTCCCACAGTCCAAAGATGTGTAGGTTAGCTGGATTGGCCATGAAAAATTGCCCATAGTGTACAGACCATGATAAATGTGAGGTTACAGGGATAGGGTAGCGGAGTGGGTCTGAGTGGTATGCTCTTCAGAGGTGTTGACATGGACTTAAAGTGTTGAATGGCCACTTCCACACTTTAGGGATTCAATTATTTCATGTATACTCAATACTTCTACATCCAACATGAATTAACCCTGATGAGAACTTCAAATCCCACACTAGTATTCTGAAGTTAAACAGATGTAACTACATAGGCTCGAGGAGAAATTAGTGCCTAGTAGATTGGGTAAAAAGACTAAAAGATATAGGACAGTTGATGAACATAGCAGACAATTATGAAGATATTTAATTTTCCCAACTAAATTATATTCCAAGGAGAAAATAAGATTGTAAGATGGAGAAAAAAATATCCATGGCTAAGCAAGGAAGTGAAGGATTACAAAGGAAAAACAATCAAACTATGGCATCCCATACTGCAAGGGTCAATGGAGGGCTGGAGAACTGGGAAACTTTTAAAGACCAACAAATAGTTACTAAAAAAAAAAAGTTTAAAAAAAAAGCAGAGGTAAATTATGAAAGTAAACTAATCCTAAAAGGGAGAGAGTAGCTAAAGTGAATGTTGGTCCCTTCGAGTATGAGACCAGGGAATTAATAATAATGGAGAACCCAGAAATAGCAGAGAGACTAAATCAGTATTTTGCCTCAATTTGCACAGTGGAGGACAGTGAAACCATCCTAATAGTAACAAGTAATGTTAAGGCTGGAGAAAGAAAAGGATCTTAAAACAATCACCACTGCTGGGGAGAAAGTATTGCGCAAACTATTGGAATTCAAGGTCTTAATGGCTAACAAAGTAGGACTAGGAATAGAAAAGTAGAACGCCACCGATCTCATCGAAAAATCCACAACCTCGACCAACGCTTGTACTCCGGCCGATGTGACGTTAAAAACCGCAAGTACACTAAAAACTTACTTGTGCTTACCACCAAACACATGCCTTTTCCACTCACCAAGTCCTCAACCCCACTAGGACCTCCCCCACAATGTGCCTGGTGCCATTGACCATGTGCTCACCACCGCCTCACCCGCTGACGCCACCGATCTTGTCAAAAACCACCCCACAACCAAAGAGATATTTCCTTCCCCACCCCCATCCGCCTTTCGTAGGGACCGCTCTCTCCACACTCCCTACTAGCCCCACCATATCCAGCACCTTTCCCTGCAACCGCAGGAAGTGCTACACCTGTCCCTACACCTCCCCCCTCACTTCTATTCAAGGAACCAAAAAAAAACCTTCCACATCAGACATCAACGTGGTCTACTGCATCTGCTGCTCCCGATGTGGCCTCCTCTACATCAGTGAAACCAAGTGGAGGTGTGGAGACCGTTTTCTGTTCACGACAAGTGACAGTACCTTCTGATCGCGAACCATTTTAAATCCCCCTCCCACTCCCTGGGTGACACGTCCATCCTGGGCCTCCTCCAGTGTCACAATGAAACCACCCGCAAACTGGAGGAGCAGCACCTCATATTCTGCCTCAGGAGCCTACATCCCAATGGCCTAAACGTGGATTTTACGAGTTTCCAAATCTCCCCATCCCCCGCATCATCCCATGACCAACCCTCCCTCTTATCCCCACCTCCTTGACCTGACACGATCTGTCCATCTTCTCTCCCACCTATCTGCCCCTCCCACCTCACTGACCAATTCCCACCACTCTCTACCTGCACTCACCTATCACCATCCCACCTACCTTACCCAGCCCCACCCCTCCTCTTTAATTTCAGAGCTCCCTTCCCCCACCCCCATTTCTGAAGGGTCCCGACCCAAAACGTTAACTTTCCTGCTCCTCTGATGCTGCTGTGTTCCTCCAGCTCCACACTGTGTTATCTCGGACTCCAACATCTGCAGTTCTTACTGTCCCGGAATATACAGACCAGTTAATTTAACATTGTAATTGACCCCTCCACCTTTGGAAAAAGCCTCATACTTTCTACTCTATGCATGCCATTCACAATCTTATAAACTACTATCTGGTCACCCCTCAACCTCCTGCACTCTAGTGAAAGCAAACCCTGTCGATCCAACTTTCCTTCACAGCTAAAATCCCCAAACAAGGTAACATCCTGGTAAGCCTTTTCTATACCCTTCCCAAAGCATTCACATTCTTCTGTCAGTGTGGTGACCACAACTGTACGCAATATTCCAAGTGTGGCCTAACTAAAGTTCTACAAAGCTGCAGCATAACTTGTGTATCCTTACACTCAAAGCCTCTTCCAATGAAGGCAAGCATTATGTAACTTTTAACACGGATAATGCAAGATCGAGCAAAAATCACCAATATTAAAACAAAAGGACAAAACCCGGGATTTTGGGCAGAATCCTGGACTTTCAAAAAAACTTTTTTAAAAACAAAACTGAAAGCTGGGATGGGTCTGGGAAATACACAACCAGTTGGCCTGGGAATGGAGATTGCTATTTAGGACAATTGTTCAGCCTGGAATCCCAATTTACACCTCCTCTCGAAAAGGACAAATTGACCAAAATCAATAGACCCCAGATCGAGGCAGCATTTACATCTCGGGCTACACAGCTCAGACAGTATGGGGTCTACAGAGATAGTGGACATTTAATCTTGAACAAAGCCCACTTACACATACTCTGACCATCGGAAAGCCAATTAACTTCAGAAGAGAACATCAAGCGCTCAATGAAAACTACAGATGTGAGTGGAGATAATGAGGCCCACAGTCAGTATAACTGCCAACCCCGATCTCACCCAAGGGGAAGCCTTTTCCAACAACAAGCTTCTACACAAACAGCTTCCCCACAAACTTCCATCCCCAACGGCAGATTCAGAACCAAGAACCAGAGGCTGAACTAAAAGCAGGGGAGCCAAACCAAGGATCGCATCGGAACAAGGAAAGATATCCAAGAGGGGGAAGCTAACAGAGCTATCCGAACAAGAGCTTCCAGTCATGACCTCTTCAGAACCGAGAGAACTGATGCAAGAACCTCAGCAACCCACTACGACCAGCAGACCAAAGACTGACAATTCTGAAAAACAACTGACTCTCAGACGCCACAAGGCCTCAGACACAACCTGCAAAACCAGCAGAAAGTAAAGAAAACCAGGTACTTATCCGATAGATCCAATACACACTCTATGCATCAGCGAACTCAATCAAACTGAAAAACCTACACAGTTCAAAGTCTTCATCCAGGCTCTGGGTACGGCAAGCCAGAATGGCCAGGGATATTTCAAAACTACGTTTTGAGTGGTGAGCATAAACTCCCGAGACCCCAACGTTCCGACCTCGCTGGCAAGGAGGGGAAAGCAAGTGGTGACAGTGCATTGCGATTCCAAGGGTAGGAATTCTGATGAAGAGTTGGAAAGAGTTCTTTCCTGTGTGTCAGTAAGATAATGTTCTAATAGTGGTTATCTAGCTAATAGAGTATTTAATAATACTACTGTTCACCTGTATAATTAATTGTGTCAATTTCCTTGATTTATTGCATTGCCTATACTAATTTAAAATTTTAAATAAACGCAGAGCTTTTTTTTGCCCTGAAATATCTGTCTACTACCTTTTCATTTCATATTCCCGAAACAAGTCCAGTGCCCAGAACCACGGGTCTGGGAGGGATTCGAATCACTTAAAGATCAGAAAATAACTGATTGCAAACCAGAATCCTACAGTAAGTGTGAGATATTGATTGGAGGAATAGAAAAGCAAATTATTGAAATGTAGAGAAACTTTAGAGTGCTTTGGTGCAGAAAGATCTGGGTGTCCTCATGCATGAATAGCAGGTAATAAGGAAAGGAATTGGAATATTAGCACTTATTGCTAACTGAGTTCAGTATAAAAGTAGAGAAATGTTACAATTGTACAAGGCATTGGTGAGATCACATCTGGAGCACTGCATCATACTCACTTGAGGAAGGATGGAATTGCATTAGAAGTAGTCCAGAGAGGTTCAACAAGATTATTTCCGGAGATGAAAGACATAGCTTATTGGGACAGATTAAACAGTTTAAGCCTGTACTTGCTGGAGTTCAGCAGAATGACAGGCAATAATTGAGGTACACAAGATGCGGAAGGGGATTGAAAAAAACAGCAGACACAAAGCTGATGTATCCACGTGGGGCAATCTAGAACAAGAGGTCACAGTTTTAGGGGTGACAGATTTAAAACAGAGGTTAGGAGGAATTACTTCTCTCAAAGGGTTGTCAATCTGCTGGAATTTACTGCCCGAGAGTGCAATAGATGCCGGGACGCCGAATAAATTTAAGGAAGAAATAAACAATTTTAATTCAAAACGTCGGTCGGATAGTAGCCCAGGTCAACATGGTCTCCTGGAGATATAGGAAAAGTCTTTCAGACTTTTTAACACCTAAGTTAGCTTTGACAGCCTTTAATCTGGTTTGTGAGACTTTTCCAAGAGTTGGCTGTCGCTGGGTAGAAAGACTTGAGTTTTTCAGCTGCTTATATTTTTCTTTGGCTTTCATTTGAGAAGACTTCATAACATTATGACTCAACATAAGTGAATGATACATTTAACACAGCTTTCAGGCCAAAACTAAATCATAATCAACAGGCAGGTCTCCTGATTTTTTACAATCAATTGAAATATTTCTGCATTATTGTACATGGCAGAGATCAGCCGGTATTTGGCTTGAATATGTGGAAGCTGGTAATGTGCTGTGGGAGGACAGATTCACACCAACCATTACAATGCAGAATTCTCAATAATCACTGCCCATGAGCCAAATTACCAAAACTGAAAGTGATAGAGGTTATGGTCCAACACGTGCTAAGCAGAACACTGTCTTCCAATTACTGCTGGCTGTGCTCCTTGGATTAGGTTTTCACTGAAAGACAGATACTTATTCCCATAGGCCTGATGTTGGACTCGACTGTAATCGTGTATTGAAAACGTGAGGATAATAAACAAGGCCCACTGTGCAGCACCAAAGTTTGGGGAAATACAGAGACCACAACCAAGGAAACAGGAAACGACACCTGGGTGTTAAAGCCAAAGACCGGTAGAAATGAATCCAGTAGAGTTAGAGTTTGAGTCACAGATGTACAGCACAGAAACAGAACTCTTGGACAAACTCGTCCATGCCGGCCAGATATCCTAAATTAATCGCGTCTCATTTGCCAGCATTCAGCCCATATCCCTAATGAAAGTTGCATGGATTTATTTTTCACTATCTTGAAACAAAAAAAAAAGGACTTTGCTTTGTTCCTCACATGGGTTGCTTCTTTTGTTCTTGTATTATTAAACTTGTAAAGGGAGATGCTGCATTTTGCAGGTATTGACAGTCAGTGAACTTGTAAACTAGCTCCATTCATCATTTCAGAATCATTTGTATAATTTTCTTGACTGCATAACATCGGACTCATACACAATTGCATTGTAGTGGTAGCTAACTGGTTACAACCAACAATGGCAGCCTTAAAGATGGAACCTAATTGTGTTATGCCCTTCTTTCATAATACTTAATTAAAAAATTGTTTTCCTTTTCAAAGTTAGTACACAGAATTCTGACAGACAATTAAATGCATGACTCATTTCAATATCCTTAATGATGGAAAAGCCCAGCACATCAGTGTAAAAGATAAGGCTGAAGCTTTCGCAGCAATCTTCAGAGCCAGAGGTGCCGAGTGGATGATCCATCTCGGCCTCCTCCAGATGGTTCCCAGCATTAAAGATACCAGTCTTCAGCCAATTTGATTCATTCCACATGATATCAAGAAATAGTTGGAGACACTGGATACTGCAAAGGCTATGGGCCCTGACAATATTCCAGCAATAGTACTGAAGACTTGAGCTCCAGAACTTGCTGCACCCCTAGTCAAGCTATTCCAGTACAGATACTACACTGGCATTTGCCTGACAATGTGGAAAATTGCCCAAGTATATCCTATATGTAAAGAACAGGACAAATCCAACCTGGTCAATTAATGCCCCACCAGTCTACTCTCAATCATCAGTAAAGTGATGGAAGGTGTCATCAACAGTGCTATCAAGCAGCCCCTGCTCAGCAATAACCTGCTCAGTGATGCCCAGTTTGGGTTCTGCCAGGGCCACTCAGCTCCTGACTTTATTACAGCCTTTGTTCAAACACGGCCAAAAGTGTTGAAGAGGTGACAGGAGACTGACAGCTGTTGACATCAATACTGCATTCAACCAAATGTGGCATCAAGGAGCCCTCGCAAAACTAGAATCAATAGGTACCAGGGGAAAACTCTCCAGGAGTTGGAGTCATACTTGACACATGGGAACATGGTCGCGGTCGTTAGAGGTCAGTCATCTCAGATCCAGGATTCCTCAGGGTAGCATCCTAGGCCCAACCATCTCTAGCTGCTTCATCAATGACCTTCCCTCCACTATAAAGGTCAGAAGTGGGGATGTTCGCCAAAGATTTCACAATGTTCAACATCATTCGCAACTCCTCAGACACTGAAGCAGTCCATGTTCAAAAGCAACAAGACCTGGACAATATCTAGGCTTGGGCTGACAAGTGGCAAGTAACATTCACGCCACACAAATGCCAGGCAATGACCTTCACCAGAGACAGAGACAATCTGACAACCGTCCCTTGACAGTCAATGATGTTACCATCACTGAATCCCCCACTATCGACATCCTGGGAGTTATCATAGACCAGAAACTCAACTGGACTCACCACATAAACAGTGACTACAAGAGCAGGTCAGAGGCTCAGAATATTGCGGCGAGGAATTCACCTCCTAACTCCCGAAAGCCTGTCCACCATCTACAAAGCACAGATCAGGAGTGTGATGGAATACACCCAACTTGCCTGAATGTGTGCAGCCAAACAACACTGAAGGAAGCTTGATACCATCCAGTACAAAGCTGCCCACTTGATTGGCACCAGATCCATAAACATTCACTCCCTCCACCACCGATGCTCAGTAGCAGCAATGCGTACAATCTACAAGACGTACTGCAGAAATTCACCAGAGATCCTCAGGCAGAATCTTTCGAACCCACGAGCACTTCCATCTAGAAGATCAAGGGTAGCAGATATATGGGAACATCACCACCTTCAAGTTCTCCTCCAAGCCACTCACCATCCTTATTTGGAAATATCACCGTTCCTTCACTGTCGATGGGTCAAAATCTTGGAAATCCCTCCCTAATAGCATTGTGGATCAACCCACAGCAGGAGGACTGCAGGGGCTCAATATGGCGTCTCACCACCCTCTTCTCAGGAGCAACCAGGGACGGGCAAGAAATGCCGGCCAGCCAGCGACACCCACATCCAACAAAAATGATTAAATATAAAAATAAATTATTCAACTGAAGGATATGGCTCAGGACAATTTGCTTCTCTGGATGTGGGATATGCTGGCCAGGCATTTATTGCTCATCAGCAGCCCAAAATATCTCAAAAAATGCAGACCCGAAAACAGTCCATTCAGCACATTGTAGCTGTGCCAGAAAAAGATGCTAAATGCCCAAAGTGTATTCCTTGTGCTGTCTGACTCCTACAATCATATAGGAAATCTCAGGCTGCTGAGACATGATCCGTGTCAATCAAGCACAGTGATATACATCTAGTTTATAATCATCAATGATTTGGAGGCACTGGCACTGACTCAACATAGAAACAAAGAGCAGGGGTAGGCCATTCAGCCTTCAAGCCTTCCCTGCCATTTAAATAATAATGACTTATCCTCAGTGTCAATGTCATATCACACTGCTTTCTCTCCGTAATCCAAAATTACAGTCATCTTGTTTACTGACAGACTTGCAAAAGGAGGTTTTCTGCAAATTGTACATTCAGTAGCTACAGTGCAGTGATGTTAGTAAAGGTAGACAGTGAAGCTGCTGACAGAACAGCTTGTCCAGAAAATTATTTGGGTCTGCATCACAAGAGTGGACGATGCTAAATTGCAAAGCATTATTTTGTTGCAAGATCCCTTTCTAAGCTGTTAGAGGAAAAGATATAAAATACTTTAAATGCAGCATTTCTGCCAAGACTTTTCACATGAGTGTCATGTGAGCTTGGTGACAATAAAGCAAAGCTTTGCTGAATGACGTGTCTTCAAAAGGAATAAAGGGAGTGTGAAAGTGGGGGGTTTAGTCCCGAGCTTGAGGCTATGGCAGCTAAACGCAGGACTACAGTGAAGGAAATCTGGCATGTTCAAGGGGCACAAACATTGAGAGGACGAAAGACATGTCAAAGGGATATAGGTGATAGATGGGGAGGATCACGGCTCTAGAGGAATCTGACAAAGAAGAAGAGAAGAATTTCAAAACAAAGTTGTCACCTGACTAGAAGGCAACAGGAGTAATTCAGTTCATGGTTGAAGGAAAGGATATTTGCTGGAATTTATATGGTTGCAGTGGCCATCCACTGTTTGGAAATTCTGTGATGAAGGGAAATGTAATCGAGGCTGTGAGGGTGGACGTTATGACGGAGGCAAGGATGATGGTTTTTAAGAACAGGAGGAGGGGTCCCAGGCGTCTTCATGGAGGTCCCTTCCTTGCTGGTGGCTCATTCCTCTGTCAGCCACTCCAACAGAGACTCCAAGAAGAGACCCTCCTCCAACCTGGTTGTGGATGTGCAGTATACACCTGGCACTTTGCCCACATAATGCGGCCCCTGTTTGCTACCAATTAAGTACAATTGGTCAGATTGAAGTGGCTACCTAAGGGTCTCAATTGGCGTTTGTTTGGAAGGCTGACCTTGACCCTTCCTATCTTTGACTTAATCAGGAGAGTCAGTAAAGTGAGGTGCTCACCTCCCTGCCCCTTGCTAAAACTCATGAAAGCTTTTGTGTTTTTTCCAAGTTGAGGATACAAAACAGATGCATAACTAATCTAGTTAGAATCATTAGAATCCCTACAGTGCAGAAAGAGGCCATTCAGCGCATGGAGTCTGAACCGACCCTCTCAACAGGATCCCACCTAGACCCAGCCCTCCACTCCATCCCTGTATACCTGCATTTACAATGACCAACCCACCTAAACTGTGCAGGCCTGGATGTCACGAGGCAATTTAACATGCGCCGGTTACATGGATTGGCCATCTTTGGACTGTGGGAGGAAACCCATGCAGACACAAGGATAATGTCTGTGTGGAGTCCCTACAGTCATTCAAGCCTGGAATTGAACTCAAGTCCCTGGCACTGCCAGGCAAGAGTAGGGCGACAACATCAACTCAACTAGGTCTATCAAATAAATTAAACAAAGAATGAGAAAAAAAGGGGAGTTGACAGGGTAGTTAAGTTGAGCAACTATTGCATAATCCATCTCCTGTTACATTGGAAACATCAAATAGTTTATGACTACTGTGCTTAACTGCATCTTAAATGGTCATTCTCTTTTGTTCATAATAACACACACAGATTACGTTCATGACATGGAAGTGTCAGTGGCAGGGCCCAAACATGATATCCACTTCCAACCAACCTCACATGGGGTGGCTATGGTCTATTGAATGACTATGGTCTATCTGAAGATAGGGAGTTCCAGGTTTGTGACCCAATGACAGCGAAGGAATGGTGCTAAAGTTCCAAGTCAGAATTGTGAGCAACTCAGAGTGGAGCTTGAGCGAGTGGTGGTGTTCCCATGCATCTTCTGTCCTTGTCTTTGTAGCTGGTAGAGGCTAAAGGTTTAGAAGATGGCACCAAAGGGAGTTCGATGAGTTGCTACAGTTTATCTTAGATGCTACCACTGTGCAGTAGTTGTGAATGAAATAATGTTTAAGGTGGTGAATGGGGTTGCAATGAAACAGGTTGTCTTGCCCAGGATGCTGTTGAGATTCTTCAATGTTGTGGAAGCTGCATTCATTCAGGTAAATGGGAGGGTATGCCATCACATTCCTGGTCTATACCATAATAATGGAGGAAAGGCTGTACCTAGTTGCCCTGGAGAAGGGTGTGGTGAGCTACCTTCTTGAGCCACTTGTACACACACAGCCATTAGGGAGCGAGTTCCAGAATCTTGACCGAGAACCACTGTAGAAATGGTAATATATTTCTAAATCTGGGTGGTGAGCGGCTCGCAGAGAAACCTGCTGAATGTGGTGTTCAGCGATATCTGCCGCCCTTATCCTTCTCGATGGTAGTGGTCACAGGATTGGAAAGTACTGCCCAAGGAGCAGTTTCTGCAGTGCATCTTGTAGATGGTACACACTGCAGTGGAGTACCAGTGGTGGATAGAGTGGGATGTATGTGCATGCGGTGTCCATCAGGAGAGTGGCTTTATCCTGGATGGTGTCAGCTTAGAGGGGATTAAGAGAATTCTTGAAATGTATCCAGGATTAAGCATGTAGAAAGTCCTGTAAGAGAGGTGGCAGCACTGGAACCAATTTTAGGGAATGAAGCCAGGCAAATGGTACAATTGTTGGAGGAAGAAGCATGTCAGTGATAGTCAGGCTGATCAGTCATATGGCAAATAGACAAGCTTATGGCAGATAGAGAGGACTCAAAACTGCACAAGGCCAAGAGCTGGATAGAAGGTGCAGGGCTTACTTAATAAAGAAATTAAAGAGAACAAAGAGAGGGAATAATAAGGAAGATCTAAACACATTTTATTGGTATGTTAGAGTCAGAAGGATACCAATGGAAAGAGTGAGGCCATTTGGGATCAAAAGTGGCAATCTCATTTGGATTTGGAAGATTGGGAGTGATCTGAAGTTGTTTTCACTATAGGAGGTCAATGTAGTTATAGAAGTCAGTGACAAGACTGTAATGCACTTGAATAAATTAACATTGAAAGAGGACGCATTAGCATTTTAGCAAGTTTAAATCTGGAGGCCTTGATGAAATGTATCCCAGACTTCCATGAGAGGAAGGAAGGATAACAATGTTCAAATCCTGTCTGGCCATCAGAGAGGTGCTTGACAGCTGAAGTGTTACTAAGGAAATACATGAAGAATGGTAGTACTTCCCAGAGACCTAAGTCTTAGAGGGACTTTAGTGTGCACGTCCACCAGTCCCTTAAGGTATCAGCAGAGGAGGATAAAGTGGTTAAGATGGCTTGCTTTTATTAGCCAAGGCATCGAGTTTACAAGTACGGAGGTCATGTTAGAACTGTATCAAACATTGGTTCAGCCACAGCTACAGTATTTTGTGCAGTTCTGGAACCTTCCTTCTAGGAGGGATGTGATACCACTGGAGAGGGTGCAGAGGAGGAGATTTACCAGGATGTTGCCTGGGCAGGACAGTTTTTAAGTTATGAAGAGAAACTGGAGCAGTGGAGATTGAGAAAGGACATGAGGGAGATGTGCAAAATTGAGGGGCATAGATGGGGCAGTCAGGAAAAAAAATTACCCCTCGTTGGACGACTCAACAACCTGGGGCATAGATGTAAAGTAAGGGGCAGAAAGTTTGAGGAGATGTGAGGAAAAACTTTTTGACAAAGGTGGCGGGAATCTGAAATTCACAGCCCGTAATGATGACATTTAAGAAGTATTTAGATGTGAAGCCAAGGTATACAAGGCAATGGGCTAAGTGCTGGAAAACAGCATTACAATAGGTAGGTGGAGGCTTTTGACTGGTGCACACTCGATGGGCCGAAAGGCCTTTTTCCATGCTGTAGACCTATATGACTATTATTCAAGAAGGTATGGGGATAGAAAACAGAAATCCCCAATTGAGGCTAAAATCAGTGGCAGGGAAACTACTGGAAAGAATTTTGAAGTAACTGAAGTAACCACGATTTGGAGAAACAAGAATTACTCGAGGACAGTCAGCACGGCTTTGTTAGGGGGACATCACGTCTAACAAAATTGATTGAATTTTTGGAGGAGGTGACTAGTTGTGTAAATGAGAGTGGCGAAGTTGAGGTAGTGGACACGGGCTTCAGTAAGGCTTTTGACAAGGTCTCGCATGGCAGCCTGGGTAACAAGCCAAGAGCTCACAGGATCCAGGGTAATTTGACAAATGGGATCCAAATTTGGTTTAGTAATGGTGAAAGGTGGCTTTTTTTTTTGGACAGTCCAATCTGAGCCGGTTGCTTGTACACAAGATGTTGCCACTGCAGCTCCATAGGGTTGCTGCTGGCCTCTGTAATGCAACTCTATGCTTTCACAGCACACTGCCAGAGAGATGCCAGGATGGCTGTGAGGGATGACAGATGCTGCATGCCAATGTCCATGCAGTAAAAGTGCATGCATCTGGTACCCTGAGCTGTAGTTTGGTTACAGGCAACACAGAAGTCTTTCGGAGCAAGCAACAAGCTGAACTGGCTTACATGATGAGTTTTCCTGACATCTAGCTTGCTTGATGAGTTTGGTAAAATGGGAGGCTGAATATTAATTATAGAAATGATGGGAAATAAATAATGAGCCATCTATAAGACATTTAAACGCAAAAAAGTTACCTGTCAATTGCCGCTTATGAAAAGCAAAACTGATGGTATGAGTTACAACGAAAGTAAAGATGGACTTCTTGTCTAATTCTGTCATACATCTCATTGTAGCCCACAATCGCTGAGACCCCAGCAAGTTTCCACCCAGTAACTAAAATGAGGCAGTAAAAGTGCTACAAAATATTGAACAATGACCACCTTCTTGGAGTCTCAAATGTTTGGAAAGAAGCTCAGAATTTAAAACAAATTATTTAAATTCTAATTTATGTACAAATTAATCAAAGTGCCATATTGCCTTCCTCTCAACCCCTGCCACTCCAGAAATGTTCAGCGAACATGAATACAATTGAAACAGGTGATTCAGGAAATACATGTAGGTTATTACAGTTTATCCAATCAAGCAAGCTCAAGATCTGCAACTAGTGCTTTCTAAGCAAGAAGCTAGAATAAAGACAAGATAAGGTAAATTGTTTTTAATTTGCTTCTCTATGAAGATGCATTTATTGCAATAAATGCATCTCAATGCTTTGTGTAATCCGTGCTAAAAAGGGTGCTCCATTGCCAGTGTATTTTTCTCATAATTCCCAGTGATCAAAAGCCTTGAGCAATCACTCCATGAAACTAACATATTTCTGCATCATTCAATAGGTTATCCTATAAACCTATAGGTCACTGAACTGAACAGAAATGCTCTTCCATTCTTGTATAATATAGGTTCTGTCCACCAAGATAATCCTCATGACAATATTTCAGGTGATAAAATAATTCATGTCAAAGTTAAAAATGCGAGGGCTAATTTAGAAACACTCTCACAGAAAAAAACATTAACTGATAAAGTCAGGCACTTCCAGCCTGTGCTAGCATTTTACATGATGCCACTTAAAAGTATCTTTTTAAACTTATTTTAAGGGAAATCTGAACTGTTTGAACAGAAGGGCTAAGTGGAATTGAAATCCGAACACAATCCAAAAAACACACTAAAATCACAGGCAAAGAAAACATTTATTTACGTAGATGTTCTTCACGTACATAAACTTATGCTTTTAAGATTACAATTTCAACAAGCTTGACAGGAATGAAAGTAAATTGATAGGACCAAACAAAAATAGTTCACTTACCGCCATATGAAAACCTGTAATTATATTGCTTTTGAGCATGCATAAGAGTCCTGTAAAATGTCTTGGGATTAGAAAAAAAAAATGACATTTACAATAGATATTGAAACTGGTTCCATTTGCAAGGATAAACAACTTTGATAGACCAAAATCTGTTCTTTTAATGAAAAATTGGGGAACACCTTTCTTTCCCTGATAATTAAAGGACCAGACTAAATTTAGAAACCGTTGCTTTGAAATTTGACAACGCAGTGAAGAGCTGAAGGAACACAACAGGTCAGGCAGCATCAGAGGAGCAGGAAAGTTGACGTTTTGGGTCAGGACCCTTCTTCAGAAGATTGAAACTTGATTGCTCTAAAACACACTGGGGCTGGTGCATCATTAATCATGTAGAAAAATATGCATTGTTATTTTTCAGGATTGCAGTCCTTAACTTTTATGAAAAAAATGTTCTTGGGATGCGTGTATTGCTGGTGAGATTGCATTGATTGCCCTCAAAGCTGTGACTAGTACTAATATTTTTAAAACCACTGAATGACTTGCTTTGCCACTTCAAAAAGGTTATTGAGAGTGAGCCTCGCATTCAGAAATCCTCTCTCTAAAAGAAAATTGTATCAATCATATTTTACTACATTCTGCCATTTTATGTGATCAGTTTTGCTGTTGCAACTGCTTAAGTTACCAGATTTATTTGCAAATCTAAGGGAGAAGTCCATAACAGAGATTATATATGAAACTCACCACCCCCAGAGCCACATCTCCCCATAAAGTCAGGCAAGGGAGTCCCATTCAACTCCTTTGCCACAGAAACTCTAGTGTTGGGAGTTCAAGTGAATATCATTGGTTCTTATGATCTCTCAAATGCCCCCAGTCTCTTAAAGCGTCTCTCCCATTTTTACCATAAAGACAGAGGTCTGATTTAGCCAATCATGATAATTTTATCTTCAAAAACTCAAATAATAACTTAGATTTTGCTCCAAACTGGAGTTCGCATTCATCGGTTTCTTATTCCGAGTCTGGAAGCAAGAATAAGGTTTTCTTTCAGCAAAACTAGCCAAAATATTTCTCTGCTGGTATAATACTTACAGGTTGACAGGCTGTTTCCCCATGACTGGGGAGTCCACAACAGAAAGTAAGAACTTATAATAACAGTTTGCCTATGTGGGATTGATTGACAATATTTTCGCTCCCCTCATCGGATTTGATTTACTATTGTCGCATGTACCTTAGTACAGCGAAAAGTTTTGTTTTGCGTGTAGTACAGGCAGATCATTACATACAAAGGCACAAAGATCATAGGGTGACTGAACAAAGTGAGCAATAAAAGTAATTGCTGCAAATAAGGTGTACAAAAACCATTTAAACTGGTGCACTTCTGAAAACCTCTATTCCACTGTGTTACGGATTCTCCTTCAAACAAAATGGTTGACAGAGGTTTGGATATTGAGGGAATCATGGGATATGGGAATAGAAAACGAAGAAGTGGATGCAACAATTCAGTCCTGATCTCACTAAATTGTCAGAGAAGGCTTATGGCCTTACGGGCCATTTGGGCTACTCTTGTTTCCGAGGCAAATTCATCCTAAGGCACTACATTAAGAACAAAGAATGCATCAGCCTATCAACTGAGCAGAAATAATTCATCTAATCATGCTTTTCAACAGACACACTGCTATTAACAAAATCCCATAGAATAGAGGGGGCAATCTTGCTCGTTGTGACAGTGCTGGGTCTTTAACAGGACTGTGCAATTAGTCACT
>NW_025967205.1:0-25000 GCF_021869965.1 Rhincodon typus
GTTAGAAACGCATGTCATTTGTAAAGTCTGAAGATGTAACAAACCATTGCAGCCTGAAAGTTAATCTCATTTGCAATAAGGACCATGTATTCAGGAAAGGAAAACAATTTAAGGTGTGAATTTGGTATTTGAAGGAGCTTTGCAATGCAGAAGGCTTTTGATACAATTTATTCTTCTCGGTTGTAAAAAATTTAAACAAACACATCATAGCCACTTTCTGTGAAATCATTTAAAACATACAGCAGCGAAAATGAGTTCATCCTCCTTTTCATGGTGTATTTCAGAAAAAAGCCAGGACAGGGGCAAGAACACAATCGGGGCAAGACTTAATAGAGTAGAAGAGAAGGTAAGAGTACTTTATGATTCATACTCCATGAGGTTGTAAACACCGATCTGGCTGTTTGAGTTTGTGATATCTTGAGGCTGCACAGGAATTGCAATTTTATGGGCCTTCTGGTGAATTTGACAAGTGCAAACATCCACATACCTTCAACGTTTATATGGGGTATGGCAGTTTGTGAAAGGACTGTTGTGGCAGTGCAGCATCCATGTTCAATTCTCCCGTGTGCCTAATTGTAGCCTGGTGACATACGAAAGGAAGGAAACAAAAACAGGTCATTGCTGTATCCGTTGCCCTTCTAGTGAGTAGATCAGAGGATCATTATTGCTGGTCCCACGCTCTCAGTCACAGTTACTTGCATCACCTGGATAAGGAAGTTGATTGCCTCACATTGATTCCAAAAAGATGCCTTGAAAGTTCTTCCGGTGTACAGGCTTCAGTGTTCTGCAATCTGAAACAATGAAATTTGAAACGTGTTGTGGTTGTTATAATGGTTGCACCAGCATAATTAGTGTTCCCAAGGGAACGTGAATGGTTTGCACCACATTATGTCATGTTGGACGCGAGCATAAACAGTGTTCACTGATACTCAGTGCTTTTCCCCTGCTCCTGTAGACTTTGGCAGCTCGCTGCAATATAGTTCTCTATGTGTCCATCATCTAATGTTCTCTGTCTCACAACTGAGCAATGCCACAAGAGGGCAGGAAGTATGGCATGATGAATGATGGATATGTAAAAGTTACTGCAAGATTATAATCCTAGTTTGGGATGCAGCTGATCAGGAAATGCAGCACCTGTCCACATACTGAGCCAGAAACACTGGACAAGGATTCGATTTAACTGTTGACCTATGTCTTCAGCGATCAAGAAGGGGAGAGGGGAATAAAAATACATAGACTGGATACATGCTCTGGACCATTAGTCCTATAGCTGACACTGAGGAATATTTCAGAATCACAGGCCATTATCAAAGTCTCAAAAAGAGCAGACAACTAAGTAGGTTGTTAATTGTGTAGTCCTCTCGATTCCATCTATTGGAAATTTGTGAAAAGAAAATCATAGGCAACACTGACCTGATTGTGCGATTGCAGGCGCCTGTTGTATTCAATGTCCTGCTCGGAAGCTTTGTAAAGTTTTGTCTTGACCATCAAGGCTTGCTCATAAAGAATGAAAGTGATTGGCAGACTTTCATTGTGTAGCCAGAGTGGGTGAACTGTTCGAGGACAGCAGTTTACGACCTTGAGAACAATCAATGTAGAGCATCAGTTATTCAATGCAGATCTTGGATTGTGTAACAAAACTACACATTTCAATTCCTTTTTGTTTAAAGTTGTGGAGATGTTCTATGCAATACAAAATAAAGAGTTGGGTGTTACATCATTTTGCTTTGCAGTTTGAAAATCTCTAGATTTTCTGTCAGCATCCTCTGATTATGTGCTACCACTTTATTGTTATCAGATGTGACTTCAAAGACTAGAAATTTTAAATAAGGACTTGGGGACTTCCAGCTCTACAGAATCTCAGTTCAAAAAAAATCACAATTATTGTCCTTCTTGCAATTTCTCTGACTGTCAAAGCTTCGTGGTTCCATTTTGTGTTCGTGGGTGAATTCCAAAGTCAGTGGAAATCCCCCAAGTATACCGTCCCTGTATTCATTAACCAATTTCCCCTGCTTTAGATTGCACTGAGTCTCACTGAATTTGCAACTAACAACTGTCATAAGAGTCTAAACTGCACTTTGCCGTGCCTTCATATTTTTATCTTTTGCTGCCCCTATTGATGTGTGTGTGTGTGTGTGTGTGTGTGTGTGTGTGTGTGTGTGTGTGTATCTGAGTGCAGGTTGTGCTAACTATCCCCCGAAGGAGTTTACCAGCATTTTCAAACAAATACTTAATGCAAGGAAACTTTGAAACCCTGAAACACGGTAGAATCTTCTGTCATGCAGTCAACATTCATTGTCAGGCATGGAAGATGCTTAAGTGCAGGACTTCATTCATGCAATTATGTGATCCTCGGCTCATCACATATCCATGTGCAAGTATTTGTGGCAAGGGTAGGTAGGAGGTCCCTGTCCCTACTGTTAGCTCTTGCAGTCAGTGGGTCTAGAGCCATATTTAAACAGTACCCAGACAGCTGTTTGCTCACTGCGAACCAGGGGCATCACGTCTCCCTTAGTTTGCTACTAGTTTCTCTCACCCGACCTCACTCCTATCCCACCACTACTGTGCCCAAAGATATCAAAGACATGACAGGAAGTGGCCTCTCGAAAAGGTGATGCCATACTGCCCAACAATTAACAGAAGTGCAGGGCTCACTTCTCCCTGCCACATGTATGCCTGAAGGGCTAGTTGTGATCAAATGGCATGGGTCGATCTGTTCTGCATTTCTTGGCAGCTCTCCCCCAGTTCTCTGCCTCAAACAATGAATGCCATTGATCTTTATCTTTACTATGGCTCCTGACCTTGCAGGGATCTCTGTGTGTTCAGGGCCCGGCTCATGGAGCAATACTGTTGCCTTTTGTGCTTCATCCTCGAGAGACGAACGCACCTGAGGATGGTTCTGATGCAGTTGACTCATCGTTACATACCCCCCCACCCCGAGAACTCCTGAACCTCCCATTGTTGAAGCACTCCCAATGTGGCCATCCACTTACTCTGTCTGAGCCGGCACCTCCCAGTCATTGTGCCCACTTCCCTCTCACTATTACAGTCACTCACCAACACCCTCATTGTAATCCTTCAGGCCCAACCATTGACATTACTGACCCTGCTGGCTAAGCGCAACACTCGACCACCTTAGAAACAGCAAAAATAGGTGTGAGAGTAGGGCTTTCAGCCGACTGAGCCCGCTATGGCATTCATCATTATCCAACTTAGTAACCTGTGCTGCTTTTCTTTTATATCCTTTGATTCCTTTAGTCTCAACTGCAATGTTTTGGCCCCGACTGTTTTCTGTGGTTACTGAATTCCACCGGCTCATCACTCTCTGGGTGATTCTGAAACCTTTCATATCTATTCAAATTCAGATACAACCTATTAACCAGATCCTGGTCATCCTTCCTCCCATGGCTAGCCTCTATCCCCAGGCCCCCTTACACTCCAACCTCCCTGCCTTGCTCCTCCTCCATGTCCACTCGATTGTCTGTCATTGTATGGCATAGATGAACACTCCAGAAAGAGCACAGCACAGTGGCTACCCACCCCAAAGTCTTGTAAGATGATCACTGTGCCCTGATGCCTGCCCCTTCTGCGCAATCGTGAATCTGAAGGCCCTGTAATGCTCACTTGCACAGAACTTTATTGAAAGTGGGAACTTTTATTCTGGTGAGCTGGCCTTCTCATGAGGATTTATAACACGTAAATGCTTGTATTTGTCCTGCTTCAATCCACTTCCAATATTCCAAAAAATTATCCTGACATTGGGATTCTGAACTTTGTCCACTGGTGCAGTCACATTTCCCTACTTGCCTTGCTTCCTTCCCCCAGCAGATTCCACCCGTTATAAACACAGAGGGAGAATGTTGCACTTGTGCCCTGGAATAAGTTTTCCAGTTAGTCTGACTCCCTTGATCTATCCCCATCAACCTTCCAACGTTTTTCCTATATTCAGTTCTGTCTTGGAGATCACCTCCATTTCAGGCAGTGCCTTTCAGACCACAGCGCCTTGTTACAGTAAAATAAAACTGTCCTCACTTCCCATGCTTTTGCGATTATTTTAAAAATTATGATACCAATGAAAGTCAACTGGAAGCTCCCCTCCCTGCTGCCCATACCAAAAAGCAATAGTGTCATTTAGAGCCGCCCATGAAGATGGCAGAGGAAGTGTGTATCGAGGGAAGTCCCACCAAGAGCACAGGTTGCAGTGTGTGGGGGAGATTTATGCAATGCATAGATGAGAAATGGGACTTTGTTGCATGGAGCTTAGCCAGTAGCATAATAGTACTCTGCTCAATCTCATGCAGTTGTTTACTGACGGATTCTAGGAAGCACTGTAAGTTTTAAGGGGTGCCATGTATATGAGGGCATTAATGCAGGGTTATCATCAAAATGAGAGCATCATTGCATGTAACCCTTTTCAGTGTTTCTGATCAAAAGCATGTCATTTTTCTTTTGAAGCAAGAAGAGCATTTTTGGATAGACATAGAAACCAGCAGAGATCTTGTCCCATCTGTTTTTTTTATCAGGAAATACCCTTCATTGACATGTTATTTTGAAGCATTTATTCTGAACTGGTGGAGTTGCAATATTTAGAGTGCAGGAAATGCATGAACTTGGCTTTCTGCCTTTGAGTACAACTACGTGTTTTTTTTTTGTTTTCACACTTTTACTCTCTTTTTATCTCTATACCTCCTTTTCTTTCTCCGCTGTGCCACCTCTCTCACTGACTGCTCACTTGCCACTTGCCCTCTCTCTTTCTCTGGTCTCCTGACATGCCATAGGAGGCATTTCTTTTCACCGGTAGAACTCAGCAGATGCACTGCCCTTTGTGCCCGAGGCTTGACGTCAGCCCAGCAGCTCTGAGGATGTTGCAGATTTTTAAAAATTTGACATGAAAAATAAATCAAAGCACGCACAAATTGATCGAGAAGTCTGGGAGAATTGCTCTTGTGAGAAGCTACGTGCAGATTCTTGGACTATATTAGTGTGGGTCGGTGATTTAGATGCTCAATCTTCATTGTAAATCTTTCTGATTATGACTGTGCAAGTAAACACTTTTTTAAAATTCTTTACTACTTGCAACTACTTCCTTGTACAGTGAAAGATGAGAAGAAAAATTTCAAATTGCTTTTTCTCACTTCCTCCTGTACACTGTGCATGAGTAACCTATTCAGAAATTTGGTCAATTACAGATCACTTGTCTGGAGAGCTTCCTTGTTTGGTTAATAGGCTACCCTTTGTTTTTCCTGTGAAAATGTTATTGTCTAACCCCTTGATCTCCATCTGTGTTACTCTACAGCGATAAAAAAAGTTTCAAATGGATGATGCAATGGCTGTTCATTTGACCTTTGGGTCAAGAGTGTGCGGTATAATATGATGTGATGATGAGTTTGTTATGTATGAAATGTAGGAAATCCATAGTACAGTTTATTGAAGGGCACCTCACATAGACTGTTATCATTGATGCTCATGTTAGCAGTACTGTACTGTGACTGACTCCATGTAGAATGGGCAGTCTATCCTCAGGCACTGTGCTGAAATGAACAACTTGTCCATCACACAACCTCCCACTCCCCTGCCAATTTGAAAATCTTTATTTAAGAATTCATTCTCTTTCGGGGCGGCACGGTGGCTCAGTGGTTAGCGCTGCTGCCTCAAGGTACCAGGGATGCGGTTTCAATTTCAGCCTTGGGCAACTGGCTGGGTGGAGGTTGCACGTTCTCCCCATGTTTGCATGGGTTTCCTCCCACAGTCCAAAGATGTGCAGGTTAGGTAGATTGGCCATGCTAAATTGCCCGTAGCATCCAGGAATGTGCCATGGGGAAATGCAGGATTAAAGGGGAGGGGAGTGAGTCTGGGATGGTCTTCAGAGAGTTGGTCTGGACTTGTGGGGCCTAATGGCTTGTTTCCACACTGTAGGAATTCTGTGATTCTTGGAGTACTTTTATAACTGATAAATTGAAAAACGTATACAAATTTTGAAGCGCCACCATGATTTTGCTCCCCATGTACTTGCAGCATGGTCCTGAAGATTTAATCTATCATGCCTGAAGTCTGTAGAGCAATCTGAAATGGTTGGCAGTCCTTGTTGAGCAGCATACCATTGATACTGTTCCATTGACATGGATTAATTTGCTAGCAATTCCACAATGTAGCACTGGATAATTGCCTTCCTTGAACAGCACTGTGATGTATATGGTGCTTGGTCATTGATCTTGCATGGAAAGTGGTGTCTGTGTGGGAGGTCACTTTCCCTTCATCCCAGAAGACCTGTAATAGAGTGTAAAATCCAGCCGCTAAGAAAACCAAGTACAGCAAACCTTTTATTAACCAGCACCGATGGAACCAGGAGTGTGCTGGTTGATCAAATATTCCGGTTGATCAAGAAGTCCATATAATCAATGTGAAAACACACTCTAAGTAATAGAATAGCAGGGGGTACGCACATCACTGTTATACCTTATACACAGCATAAGTCACTTAAGTAAAAACTTAAATAAAACCTACCGGCAGAGAGCCTTCTCAAACCCTCAGCTGACTACTCAGATCGGGATAATACATAAACTTTCAGTATTTGAGGTACATAATTTTTGCCGGTTTATCAAGAGTGCCAGGTCATAAGGTGCCAGTTAAAACAAAGTTTGCTGTGGTTAATTTTGCAGTTTAACTCCCAGCTCAGTTCAAAGTGAACACTGCAACCAACTGCATTCCAGATCGAGTAAGGACCGGTGTTTCCCCTTTCCTCCAGCACACTCTGCCTGCGTCAGGTGGACGCTCAATTTTGCATTGTTTTTAGTATGAGTCTTCCTCTTCAAACAAAACAATGAATTGAACTTTCCGACAGACTGAGTTTTTAATATGTAGTTGCACACACTTGGAATTGTTGATGAGCTGATGTTTTATATATACCAATCATCCACATTTGGTACGGGTGTTTTGTAGACTCAGACTGCCTGCCTCCCGAGCTGGATAATCTAGATCAGGACCCATTTTCATCAGGGTGCTATTAGTGCTCTTCTGCTACCAGAAGTGGTTTCAGTCTCTGCAGGAATCCTCACAGCAGTAGGAAGAAAGATGGTAATCTAGAAAGCCAACCAGTGTTGACTATGGGCATTCAAAAGCTGGCGTGGCCTTGAGAAACTGATCAGCCTCAAAAAACTGATACCTCAAGAACAGACGGGATTGTAAACCTACGATTGGAGAATGAGATGGAAAATGTTATGGACCAGACCAAACCCCATCAAAATACGTCAAGAATATAGGGCGGCATGTGGCTCAATGGTTAGCACTGCTGCCTCACAGCACTAGGGACCCGGGTTCAATTCCAACCTTGGGTGACTGTGCGTGTGGAGTTTGCATGTTGTCCCAGTGTCTGCAGGGATTTTCGCTAGGTGCTCCTGTTTCCTTCCACAGTGCAAAGAGGTGCAGGTTAGGTGGATTGGCCATGCTAAATTGTCCAGAGATGTGCAGGTTAGATGGATTAGCCACGGGAAATGCAGGTGTATAGGTATAGGCTAGAGGGGATGAGTTTGTGTGGGATACTCTTTGGAGGGACGGTGTGGACATTTCAGGCCAAATGGCCTGTTTCCACACTGTGGGGATTCTATGATTGAGATAGCCTAGACCTTAACTTTTATCTAATTTAAAAGCAAGTGTAAGGCACTCTGTTCCAAATGTGATTTAAATGGTTAACCACTAAGCTAAGTTTATTCTTACCACACAGTTAAAATACAAATAACAGAAAAAGAATTGGCGTAACTTTAACTCTCTCAAAATACTTAACAAAATAATATATCACTTAACTACTAACACTCATCTGTTCCAACATAGCAACCTTCCCTAAACATGCCCTTGGAAAAGGCAAGTTCAGCAAAACAGATTTTTCTCACGTGCTATCTCCTCCAGTCCTGGAGAAAGGAGCACCAAATGAAACAATCTAGCAGCAGAGAGAGAGAGAGCGAACTCAAGCTTTTCTCTTACTGAAAGCAAAACTAAAATCCTGTGTCTGTGAGAGCCTGACTCCACCCGCTCGTGCTTCTTTTGTCCAATTGAATAAACACACTCAGGGAGTTCAAAGTTGTTTTCCCACTGTTTCTCAAGCCGACGTTCCTGAACCACTGGCAACACCACTCTAAGAGAAACAGCATGGATTAAATCTCTTAAAACACAATACCATCACAAATAGAGGTTTCACTCATGCAAAGTATATGCCTTAGTGAAGGAACATGATCTGTTGAAATTCCAAACAGGCCCTAGATATTAAAGCTAAAATCAATCAGCAACTATTAGCATTTATTTAAGATCTATCAATTGTGAAGTCTAATAGTATTTAAATTGAACCATTATTTAAATGTAAAAGTTTCTAACATGCCCTGGATCAGTATGCTGCCATATTTTGATGTTTGCATTTCTTCCCGCAAAATTTCATGATTATATTTCCATTCGTGTAATACAAATGAAGAAATGCTATACATACCTAATTACAGCTTAAGTTACAAGGCTGTGTAATCAGTCAATAAACAGAGCTGTACTTGTATTGTCAGTTTTGTTTTCCTGGGATCTTGGCTGGTGAAGTGCTGATTCAGCTGGTGTAAAGCTCTATGTCAGCCAACAAGGTAGTTTTCCACAAAGCCACATATGTCTCTACAGCTCAGTTTGTGAAGTAACATCATTCTATCTCACTCGCTTTTAACCAGCAACATACACAGCTCCCAGTGCAATCACAGAATATCTGTTCTCTCCAAAAGCAAAAGACACCTCCAGTTAAACTGGAATAAGCTACGTGGACATTCAACAGATATGTATTTAATTGTAAAAGCAATATCTTTACAAAATTGGTACACAGCCTTGACTCCTGTACAGAGCATTTCACTATAGTACATCCATGAAAAACGATCAATCCAAGGGGTGATTTTCACTGGGCTGGATGTAAAACTGACCTCACAACCCATCCAATATTACTCCTTATTGACTTCATTCCAACGTAAATTCATTCTCATTGCAAAACAGGAGTTTGAGCCATGCCCACCCTGTACCCATCTACCAAGTTAGGTTATTTTTTTAAATCGTTCAAATTTTCACTGTTTAATTTATATTTTCAACTTTCTGCATGTCTTCCACCTTTGTTCAGTTCAACTGAAGACAATTCCCACCCCTTATCCACTGAGGATTTATTTTATGTTAAGCAAGTATCTCTTTCCTAGAATTACTATTACTTAACTTTTTTCTAAACAGCCCTCTTCCTCAGGTGCCTTTGATTCCCCTGTTTGCTATAATTTACAGCTGTGCCTTGTAAATTGCCGGTTTACAATTATGCCTCTAACCTCACTTCAGAGATTTGCACATAGAATCAAGGCTTGACTCTTCATTGCACAACTGAGGTGCTGTCTTTCAGATGTGATGTTAAACTGCCCTTTCAAGTGCCAATGGTACTGCTTAAAGGAGAACAATGAAGTTCACCCAGTAACCTGGCCAACTTTCATTCTTTAACCAAAACTGCAGTTTGTGGGCAGTAGTGCCAGCCATGAAACCTGCTTCTAAAGCACTACAAAAGATGAGTAGGGATCTAATATGTTAACTGGACTTGTGCAGAGTGAGCTGAAATGGGAGTTCTGCTTTTCTTCACACATTTCCAGGGACAATTACTTCCAACGTTAGGACAGGTACAGTTAACCGGGCACACATCACTGAATTCTTACGTTTTGAAGTCATGATTATTAGGTTAATGCAAGTGAGGATTTGCTCTGTAAATTAGCTCAAACATGCCCTTTCCTTTTGTCAATGAAACACACAGTCTCTCATTGTCATCCCCCATGCTACTCCCTTATACCCTGTTTCTCAAATACTGGAAACGGAAATATTTTGTCAGATTCTGTATATTAAATTGTTGATTTACCAGACAAGCAAGATTGAAGTAAATACTACTTTTTCATTGCAATGTTTGTGCCAGTGACACCCATTCCAGAGGCCAAATGACAATAAAGCCCTGTAGTCTGTTTCCATTAAGTGACTCACTGCAGATCTGAATGAATGGTTTTCAGACTTGGGAAAGAAACCCTTGCAAGTATTGAAGTACTCCCTTGGTAAAAAGACAGTGCCAACCAAGTTATATTCTGAGCAGAGGAAGTACTTGTAAGTAACATGCAGCAGAAACAATCAGATTCTAAGTTGACAAATGGAGAAAAGTACAGAAATCAATTGCAAACTGAACAGAAATTTAATCACTTTTGGACTCTCATTTTGAAAAGCTATGTTCAACCATCAAGCAAGAATAATATTCAGCAGTGCCAAGCCTTTGAAGGGGAGCTGTGCTCAGGGGAACATTGTGTCATGACCATGGATCGCAACCCCAAATATCCTAAGGATGTATCAAACTTTTAAATGTCAATATGTGTTCTTCTTCTAGCAAAGGACTGACACTGCCAAAATACCTGCAGATGTAAATCCAGTGGCTGTTTGGAGCAGTGCTCTGGAATGCCATGCCAGTGGGTGTCCAATACTTCAAAGGGAACAAATGCGTTATAAATTGAAATGTAATCACCTGGGAGTTAATTCAGGTTGTGAATGTGATGTGCAAAAGGAAAGCAATCTAGGCGAGATATATGTTTCAAGTCTTCTCTTTTCAAGAATACACAAGAACAGGGTTAAATGCCACTTCACTGTTGGTCTATATATGCTCGTGGAAGATGTTACACTAAGGATTTGAGGGACTGGTACATACTAGCCTGAGTTCAAGCAGTACTGCATCATGAAGGTCAGAACAACAAAAGGACTCTCTCTCACCCTGAATGCTGGAATTCAGTCATGATCGAAAGCAATCAGAACAAAAGAAACTCAGCCAATTTGCAGAACTAAGGATCTTGAAAGTAACTGTTCAACTGCTACATCAACATTGTCAGTAACCTCCACAGCAACGTTGTAGAGTTCAGCTATTCGTTCTTCACGAACTATTCAGATACTGATCCGTCGATCTCATTTTAAAAGTTTAATCTTTTTAGAGTTGCACACAGATTAGAAATAAAAGGTATATATATTGTGTGACTAATTTTCCTATTTAGTCGTCAATGAACTTGCTTTTTGTTAACTCAAAAAAGCCTGGTTAAATTGGCTCCCTTTAAAAGTATAAATTCATTTGAGTCTGGGCGAAAGATATCCACATGGGATAGGAGACTTTGTTAATTTAAGGTTGTTATGAGCAACCGAGGGTATGGGCAAATAAAACAGGGGAGCCAGTTTATCCTTCTTCCTCCACCCAAGGGCTTAATAATTTGGGGTATCCTTTACAAATTGGGAAACTTCCTCTGGGATCTGGATGTAACAATGCTGACTGGAGCTGTTGTTCATGGTCCTAAGTGAGCTACAACTGGTGAGTTTCATACTTTGGCTGTTAGATTGCCATTGTTCACTTTGGTATCACGTGGTTTCCACAGATAAAGTGCTCAGATAAACGTAATTCAAGATAATGAAATGGAAAATGTGTCAAAGCTTAACAGTGTTCTGCTTCAGCCACAGGATGATGCTCTGTAATGCAGACGCTATTCTGATCATATGTTGCGATAAGGGAGCCTGCTCCCATTCTCTCTGTCTTCAGGAGTCTGACACCTGATAGAGACAGAGCCCAACCATTGCTTTGGCTTTTCTTTCCTCCTATACTGAATGCGCAGGCCCAGAATTTTCTGGACCCTTTCAGTGCACTTCCACTGTCAATCAAACATGCCCCAGAGCTCTTTACGCCTGGTTCTTTGGATTGGATCTTATTAAGGTGGAAACTTAACCTGCATTAAATCTAGTCCTGTAAAGGAAGAGACAGACATGAATCGCCAGCCTGGAGTCCACTAAATGGCAACATGCTGGGAGAGAGTGGCATCCTGGTTGGTGGATGTGTGGTTTGAGCACAGAGCTGAATGACTTCTAAGTGTGGAGGTGCTGGTGTTGGACTGAGTTGGACAAGGTCAAAGATCACACAACACCTGGTTATAGTCCATCAGGTTTATTTGAAATCATAAGCTTTCCTGGTCATAAGAAGGGTGACTGGACCTGAAACGTTAACTCTGTTTTCTCTCCACAGATGCTGAGGTTTTTTCCAGCAATTTCTGTTTTTCTTTAGGGCAGTATCGCAGGTTGGCATGGGGGCATGCTATGAGCAGCCAGTAGGAATAGTTAGGGGGCTGTAGCTTGGCATGGGTGGGTACGGCTAGGCCCTTTTGAACGTATCTTTCAAACGTTTCCCTCATCCAGACTATGGTTCATAACATCTGTGAGAAGCTGTGAACCACAGGCTTTTAAAAGCCGGCAAGATCCCAGGAAAATTATGGGGGAGCTAGGAGGTGTCTGGTCAGGTTGGATGTGCAGGGAGTCAGGCACAAAGAGCAACATGTGACATAGGGTTTCTGTCATACAATTGAGTGATCTATTCACTTTTTCTGCGACCAGTTGGAATTCAGCTCCAGGCTTCCCCATTATTTTGGTCTCCCTTCCTCTAATCTGTTTTTGGGAACTCAGTAATCATCAGAGAAAGAGGTCTGGATTTTCACACAGCCACATGAAATCCATTGGTCTTTAAAAATGTCAGGTGGTACCTATTTCCGAGATTTTCTGTTCCATTCTCAGTGCCAGCAATTTTCACCAACATAGGCTGGCATGCCTTCTGAGCCCACACCCTGCACATCCAACCTGACCAGACACCTCCTAGCTCCCCCATAATTTTCCTGGGGTTTTGCTAGCTTTTAAAAGCCTTGTGGTTCACAGCCTCTCACAGATGTTATGAACGACAGTCTGGATGAGGGAAACTTTTGAAAGATAAGTTCAAAAGGGCCTAGCCGTACCCACCCATGTCAAGATGTAGCCCTCTAATTGTTCCTACTGGTTCCTCATAGCATGCCCCCATGACAACCTGTCACATTGCCCTAAACAAAAATGGAAATTGCTGGAAAAAAGCTTAGCAGAGTCTGGCAGCATCTGTAGAGAGAAAGCAGGGTTAACGTTTCAGGTCCAGTGACCCTTCCTCAGAACAGACCTTTCTGAAGAAGGGTTATTAGACCCGAAACGTTTCTCCAGCAATTTCTGCTTTTGTTTCTGATCTCTAGCATCCGTAGTTCTTTTGTTTTCTTTTTTGTTATGATACTGCCATGCCCATTCATCCAATATACACTCTGCATGAAACCAATGAACCTTATAGTAATAGTAATGTGTGGAAAAGCTTTAAGTCATTCATTCATTCATTCATAATGTTCCCTACAGAACTATTCTTACTACAGTCCTATAAAAGAATCAATTGTCCAGATGCTTAATCTGTTAATAGCAGAAACTACAAACACTTGACAACTCTTTATGTTTGTAAATAAACATGGTGCAAATTGACAAAATGGAACTAACAGAGCTGTCAATCAAGCATTTTTTTGGCTTTAAGCGCATTTGTCTCAACAGGCTATGAATGTCTGGGCTCTTGATCAAGAATACATAATCAGGCTTGGACTCTCCCATGCTGTTTGGGGTGGTTCGTGCTGTCTGGTTAGGTCTTGCTGCCTGGATCAGTCCATGTCCTCTGGACCTGTTTGCTGCACACAGCAAGCTTCTACAAACAGCAATATAAATAAACAAAAGAACAGATTATTGGCTAGAACCAGGGAGATTGATTGGATTGGGCTGTACTCCTTGGAATATAAAATAATGAGAAGCAATCTTTTTAAAACAGAAAATCTTAGGGACTTGACAGGCTAGATGCAAAGAGTCTAGAATCCAAGAGCTTAATCTCAGAATAAGGAGTCATGAATTTAAGATGGAAATGAGAAGGAATTTCTTCTTTGAGGGGAGTGAGATGGAAATGAGGAGGATTTTCTTCTCTGAGGGGAGTAAATCTGTGGAATTATTTACCTTGGCTTGTTGAGGCTGGGTCATTGTGTATATTCAAGCCTGAAATAGACATATTTTTAATCAGTAAGTGAATCAAAGTTTATGAGGGAAAGGAAGGAAAGGATTATTAGATCAGCCATGATTCCAGTGAATAGCAGTGGAGTTAACGGAGTGAATGGCTTACTTCTGCTGCTACACCTTGTGGTCTTATGGATACTAGCCAAATTTTGCATTTGCATCTCTGGGATGTGTCTTAAAACCCCAGCTTTTGGACTCCGAGGCAAGGTTGCAACCACTGAACCACTGCTGATAACTTTGCCAGCCAATCTTGCTCTTTATCTGTGACAAATAAAGATCTATATATTCTTCTTGTGGCGATGAAGTATACATGTGAATAATTACTATATGGTGCTATCTGCTCAAACCACACGATTATTCCATCAGTTGTCACCTTTGTTCCAATAAATGTTTTTCTTTGAATTTTCAAAGCATAGCAAATTTATATATTTGCAACAAAATCAATGACTTAAATATTGGAATACAGAGTAAAATCTCAAAAACTGCAGATGGTACCAAACTTGGAGACGTGGTGAACAATGAGGGTAAGAGAAAACTCCTGAAGTGCATGGTAATTGTTTCCTTCCATCAAAGAATCTGCTAGCATTCTGTTAACTTGTTGTATTAATTAGTCAAAGGCTTGATCTTTTGTTTGATCACCCCCATCCAATATCTTCTTCTTTGGATCGGTGTCTGATTTCATCATGTCTCAGCAGAGTGCCTGGAAACATTTCTCCTATGTTAAAGGCACCAGTAGGAAGTAAGTTGATGCTTTGTTCTGGGTCTTGAAGAAAAACTGCAGTAGATTTGAATGCTGTAAGGTGAAGTGGCAGGTGGGAAAACTGTAATAAAAGTAGGAATCAAGAGGTTGAAGTGCTGTGTGAGAATGAGGTAAATGTTAGTTGAATTGACAATGAGGGAATGTTGAGTTATGGACAGAGTGCATAATTGATCACATCTCCTGCTAATCAACACCCACATCAACTCAATGCTGCATTATGGCTATCTAAAATTTATCCAGTAAGCAGCCCAGCAATATCAATCACAAAAGGCCCAGGTTCCACAATGTGCCGAATCAGTTGGTTTTATTTTGGAGTGGTTGCAGGGAGCATCTGGTTAGCTTCAACAGTTATGATTTTAGGAAAGGACTTTTGCCCAAAACTCTTCATTACTATCTGGTAATCTTCGTTAGACGTGGAAGTAAATGCTGAGTAACCAAGGAGAGCATGAGGCTTGTGGGCCTTAGTTCAATTACTTGCAGCCACGCCCAGCCCCCAAACTCACTGCCCGAACACCACCCCGGTCAGTTAATGGGGACATTGAAAGATACTGCTTCTAGAAAGAAAGTCCAATAGAGCGTTTGAGAGTTTGGGATGGCCTAGAGTCCTTTACACCCAATAAAGTGAAAAGGATGTTATAACTTGAAGAATACAACATCCAAATTTAGACTCATAGGGTCATAAAGATGTCATCACGGAAACAGAACCTTCGGTCCAACTCATCCATGCTGACCAGATATCCTGTATTAATCTAGTCCCATTTGCCAGCATTTGGCCCTTATCTCTCTAAACCCTTCCTATTCATTTACCCATCCAGATGCTTTTTTTAGATGTTGTAATTGTACCAGCCTCCACCACTTCCTCTGGAAGTTAATTCCAAACACGCACCACCCTCTGTGTGACAATATTGCCCCTTAGGTCCCTTTTAAATCTTTCCCCCCTCACCCTAAACCTATGCTCTCTAGTTTTGGTTTCCCCTACCCTGGGAAAAGACCTAGCCTATTCACCTTATCCATGCCCTTCATGATTTTATAAACTTCTATGAGGCCCCCCTTCAGTGTCCGATTCTCCAGGGAAAAGCCCGAGCCTCTCCCTCCAACCCTCCAATCCCGAACACAGGAAGATCATATACAACAATGTGTTAATGACCATTTTATCTACATTAATAATATTGGTTGAGAGGTAAATTTTGGATGTGACACTGGGGTGAACATGCCTGATCTTCTTTAAGTAGTTCCCTGAGATCTTTCACATCTATCCAAAAGAGCAGTTTGGCCTCACTTTAACAACTCAGCAGAAATGGCATGAACTCCTACTCATCTTTTACATTACAAGACAAAGAGAATAAGCTCCATATCTTTGTTGGAGGTCCGACCATCTTGGTTTGAGCTAAATTTTAAGATACTGTACTAAGTAACTGGAAACTGATCAGCTGTCCTAATCTGTGCCCCCTGGAGTAAATGGGAGGTTGGAAACCAAGTGAGAAAAAAATCAGGAAAAATGAAAACCATGTGAGAATGACTGTGTGTGCACCAGATATTGCAATCAAATGCTGATTTTGGGTTGCTGTGCTATCCTGTGGCATGCAATTTTAAATCAATGTGAGAGGGGTGGAAGGTAGTTGTTTGTTTTGTCCAGAACCAGAAGAGTTAATATTTCTGGAGCAATTCTTCAATGAACGGCTGCATTGTTAAATAATTAATTGGTCATGTTGTTGTGTTACATCTGTGCTTAATCGTCTCTCACTGCAGTTAACACATTAGACTGAGTCCGCAAGCACAAGTTAATCACTCCAAAAGTAATTTAAGAAAAACATTTAAACCAAAAACATGTGTAAAATGTCTGCTCATCTTCTGAGGAAAGCACCCATGTCTCATATTGGGATTGAGCTAAAAGCAGTAAGTTTGATCAGAAGGACTTGAATTCACCTGCACAATTTAGTCCTCACCTCACCCAATCATTCATAGCTTCTTTGCTGTTGTTCATACTTTTCAATAGGCCATAAAACATGGGAGCAAAAGTAAGCTATTCGGCCTGTCAAATCTGCTCTACCTTTCAATGAGATTATGGTTGATCTCAAAAACCACAACTACACTTTCCTGCCTTATCCCTACATCCCTCGGTTCGCTGACTAATTAAAAATCTGTCTAACTCAGCCTTGCATGATCTTACTGACCCAACCACGACAGCCCTCTGTGGTAAAGAATTCCATAGATTCACTGTACTCAGCGAGGATAACCTTGAGAATCTAACTGGGTGACGGCTTCCTCTGAGGTTATGCTGTCCTATCCCAGACTCTCCCACACGGGAAAACTACTTCCCCACATCGCCCTGTCAAACCTCCTAACCTCTGAAGAATTTTGTATGTTTCAATAAAGTTATATCTCATTCTGAACTCCAATGAGAACAAGCCCAATCAACTCAGCCTCTCCACATAATAAAACCCCTCCATACTGGGGTCAACCAAGCGAACCTTCTCTGGACTGCGTCCAATATCTTTATATCTTTCCTTAAATATGGAGATCAAAACTGTTCACAATATGCCAGGTGGGGTCTAACAAGTATTTGGTATAATTTTATCAAGGCTTCACTATTTTATTTTACATTCCCCATGGGCTAAAGACCAGCATTCCATTTGCTGAATTTCCATGCAAACTTTGTGATTTATGCACAAGGACTTCCAAATCCCTGTGTTCTGCAGCTTTCTGTAATCTTTCCCCGTTTAGATTATATTCAGCTCCTCTATTCTTCCTGCCAACGAACATGATCTCGCAGTTTCCCACATTATATTCTATCTGCCAAGTTTATGCTCAGTCACTTAACCTGTCTAAATCACACTGCAGTCTCCTCTTGTGTCCTCACCACTTGCCTTCCCTCCTTTTTTTTTGTGTCCTCTGCACACTTAGTACATTAATTTCTCTCATCCAAGTCATTAATATAAATTGTAAATAATTGTGCCACTCCACTAATTACAGATTGCCATCCTCAAAATGCTCCACTCATCGCTCTCTTTCTACCTGTTCCCAAAGATGTTGACTTCTGTTAGACTGAAATTCTGTGGCTGGTGATCAGACTCTCGATAGGCTGAACTTCAATGAAACCTTAGATTGCATTAGGCGGAGAGTTCACAAAGGGAAGCTGCAGTGTTTTCCTGCATTGAACCAAAGCTTTCCTTCTCAAACCCAGAGACCCTCATGCCAGTTTTAGTCCTGATTAAAGTTTGGAATGAATCTAGAATTCTACGTGCTAAATGGTTTGCCTACGAACAAGCACAGAAAGTTCACCCTCTGCCTAAACAGTGAGGTCCAAGGTGCTCTTGATTTTGGGCCTAGGCCAAATAGCACAGAGCTGTTGAGAAAGCATCTCTGAAAATTAGGCTGTTGATGCAGTTGCCATCAGGTAAATAAAGAATAGATGAGCAATATGGCCTAGACCAAGGATTGAGCAGAGGGGGAATGTGGGTACCAGTCAGTAGGTGAAGGGATGGTCTACATTTCTACGAGGAAATTATGAGCGCACCCACTCAGGAAATTGGGAGTTTTACCATCTGTTAGTGCAATACCATACCATGGGAGCCCAAAGCGAGACAAGTGAGGCCCTAAGACAATGAAAAGTCAGCTTCAGATCCTGCAAGACAGGATCCAAATTGGAATAAATCATTATGGTTTGTAAGTGTTTCCGACATGTGTTCCTGGGGCAGGCCGTATCTATTTTGGCCAATATGGTGGCTACTGTATTTCTGGTCAGAAATGTACGCACCATTCCCACCTGCCATTTTTGAAACTTAATAGCCTAGTTAGCATTCTGAAAACATAAACTGTATTGTTGAAGTTCTAGTGAACAATCTTCACAGCCAAGCTCTGGAACAGCCTAACTTTTCATTTTTGACTTCAATGCACTAATCCACTAATCATGTTAATAAAACCAATACAGCGTGCAATTTCATTGGTTTAATTTTACAACCCCGACAAATAATTTCAATTAAAACAGTATGTTCAGTTGTTACTTCTCTCCTTCAGCACCCCCACCAACACATTGCATTGTGAATTTGTAGCTATTTTATACAAAGGCGTTCCAAAAACAGCAACTGGAATGAGTATATATCACTTATTCTCCAAACGAGTTATTTAATATTATCAGATTAGTACAGGCACAACTTTTAGACTGGACATTTAATTGTAGCTGGATATGGCTCCCATTGCAGCATGACATTTCACTGTACTGAAGCTGACTCAGTACTAGGTATTTCATTGCATTGGTCTAGGACTATTACTGATTTCAAACTGGATATTTCATTGTACTTGGGTAGCGTTACCGCTGACTCTAGATCAGGTATTTCATTATAAAAGTCAGGTAGTAACATTGATGCTAGTCTCCTTATGCTCTTTGCCCATCCCTAAGCATCCCTCACACCTCCTGCGCCAACTTATATCTCTGAGGTCATCACAGTGGCTTTTTGTAGCCCCTATGCCACCAATTCCAACCTATGCACCCCACCTACCACCTTTTGCCTTTCCTCCTCCATGAAAACACACCTACTGTCCATCATGGACAAACTGCAGGACCTACACTGACTTAAAGTAAAGTCATGTCTCTTGATGACATCATTACTTAAAAAAAATACACCCATTGATTTTTTGAAAAAAATAGTTCATTGAAAATCCTCAACCGATCTCTTGCAAAAACAAACATTTGTACTCTTAAGTTGTTTGACAGCTTTGCCAGATCCAAAGGCTTTATACACTTTTGGGCAAACCCATTGTAATGAACCCCACGATCCCAGAGCAAAAAATGTGACACATTTTTTTTTCACAGTTACGCTTTGTGGGACTGGGAACTGTTCTGTCACTTCACTCGTGACCCTGAGAACAAAAGTTGTGACTTAGCTGTTTTGTTTTACTTGGATAGAACAACCGCTGCCTCTGGATTGGGATTTTATTGTACAGATCTGATAATGGCACTGGATGTGAATCTGGACTAGGTGTTTCTCTGTAGAGAGAGGGCTCTATATCTCTGTATAGTTGCTGGCTTGTATTTTTTGATTCATTTGGATAGACTGCACATTATCTTATTTTGAATTGCTCCTGGTACTAACTGTATCTTATTAACGTGGCTTTAAGAACAGATGTTCCTGCAAGACTATGATCCCACAGAATAACTCGATCATTCTTTTGATGTGGTTTACAGACCGAAATGGTGAGCATTTGCACCATAAATTACTGCGACTAATGATATGTTTAACCGTCCCTTAATATTTGCAAGTCTGTCTGCCTAGCCGAGAGTTGGACCATCCTCCTATATATCCATCCACAGCTGCTGTCATTACCACTATTTCTTTTATGTAATTAATATGAGTAACTTGACTCTGGGTTTATGAAATGATCAAACTGTGTAAACTGTGAAGCTAGCATTCTTTTGCCAGATTAGTGTGAAGGACTGCTTAATTATTATCACCTTAATGAAAGAAGAGTTGATCGTTTTACTTCTGGGGTTCGTGGAGAAAGAACAAGCAGACACCCATCAGAAATGCTACCGTGATATTTTTTGAGTGCAATTTTTCTCAACACATGCTGCGTTTGTAAATTAATACAACAGCAAGCTTCATAAACCACTTTGTCATGGTCAGTGCGCTTTAATGTGCAAAAGGCCAATGTTCAGACTTGTGCATCTGCACCCCTTTCCACACACAAAGGGCCTCTTGAATTCCCTGAGCTGAGAGCAATGTGAGTGAGTGGTACAAACCTGGCTGCACCCTCCCAACAATCTCGCAATAGTATTCAGCATGGTATGGCTGTGACAAGGTCTATGTTATATGAGCGGAAATGGCTGTTATCCTTTCCAAGTACAAACATAAAAATGCAATTTTACCACTTTATACAGTGATTAAGCATTAAAGAAATTGAATAATTCCCCTCACACATCTTAGCTCAGTGAACCCTTGGAAATGCTTTGAATAGAATCATTAATCTCACGGGGTGGAAGCTTAAGCTTCACTCAGAGTAGATGTGTGGAAATTCCTAATTGTGTATTATTCTGATTGAGTGGATTCTCACAGAAAGTCAGGAACAGCAGATTAAACTTTCTCCATCTGACATATGTAAAAATGGTTTCAGTTTTTCTCATGGTACTCTCCAGTTTTCATCTACAGTGCCATATTTAACAAGTTTAACGCACACACACACACACATCTCCAACTTGTAAGCTATGGACAATATCTGAAAGATGGATGAGAGTGACAGCTTACTCTCCACTTAAATAGTTATGGAATCAGCAACACGGATTTCCACATATAGAATTCATACAGTGTGGAAACAGACCATTCGGCCCAACAAGGCCACACCACCCCTCTGAAGACCATCCCCCATCCCTGCATTTCCCATGTCTAAACCAAACATCCCTGGGCACTATGGGCAATTTAGCATGGCCAATCCACCTACCCTGCACACCTTTGGACTGTGGGAGGAAACCAGAGCAGTGTGGAAACAGGCCCTTCGGCCTAATAAGTCCACACCGACCATCACAGCATCCAACCCAGACCCATCCCCCACCTAATCTATACATCCCTCAACACTACAGGCAATTTAGCATGGCCAATCCACCTAACCTGCACATCTTTGGACTGTGGGTGGAAACCGGAGCACCCGGAGGAAACCCATGCAGACACGGGGAGAATGTGCAAACTCCACCCAGACAGTCGCCCGAGAGTGGAATCGAACCCGGGTCCCTGTGAGGCAGTAATACTAACCACTAAGCCACCATGCCGCCCCATGTGGAAATAAACAGGTACTTTCTGATCCTTGACTGCTAAAAACGAAGCAGTCAAAATCGTGTGTCTTTCTATAGTGCCTGTCATGAGCCCAGGGTGTCCCAAAGAGGTTTACAAGCCAATGACGTATTTGTGAAGGAATAGTCAATGTTGTGACAGGAAAATGTATCAGTCCATTTGCAGCAAACAGCAATGAGTCCAGCTCATGTCTTTTTTTAAAATGTTGATTGTGAGATAAATCTTGGCTGGGACACTGGGAGAGCTCCTCCATTGTTCATTGATAATTTACATGTACATGAAGCAGCAGACAAGGCCTTGGCCTTGATGCTCTAGCCCCATCATGGAAAGCACAGACATGGTGGGCTGAAGGGCCTGTTCCTGTGCTGCACAATGCTCTGTATACTATATCTCAGGGTTTGAACCTCTGATCGCCTAACTGTGAAATAAGGGAGTTACACCTTAACGGTGTAATACCCATGCACTTTGTAAGAACAGCTCCGTATCCCTGCCACGATAATTTTGCTGTAGGTGTAACTGAATTTCAGTTGCAGTGATGGGGCAGGAGCTAATATCGTATCAGAGAAAAAGTTAAGCAGAATGCTGGCTGCTAACCTTTCAAACTGTGGCTAAGATGTGGATGGACATCTGAAGAAGGGAGGATTAATACTTTTTAGGCGATGAGTTTATGACAGAACCATAGGCCCTGAAACATTGATCCTCCACTGACACAAATTGTCCTGCTGCCAGTGTATCCAGCCTTGGTCGTTTTTACTTCAGATTTGCAGCGTCTGTTGAATTGTGCTTGTTAACTAATAGACTATTTTTTACTCGTTCACAAAGCAAAGAACCAGGAGCAAAATCATGTTGAAAACAACACCCAACCACTGTGGGGAAAGTAACAGGCAGCTGTAGTAACTCTTTCCCCCATCCTAAACCAAAGGCAAAAAAAAAGAAAATTTGCTGAATGCTTCTTTCACAAAGCCACAGAGAACAGAATTTAAATTTGACACTTCAAAAAGTCAGCTGCAGCTCAAGGCTGGCTCAACAGGCGATATTATGTAGTAAGCACTATTCTCCAAGCCCAGTAAGTGGACTGCACACCGTAATAACTATTCAAGGGGCATGGGCAATCTAACTCAGTTGGATCTATGTGCAGGTGACAGGCAGATAGAGAGAGAGACTCCAGTACTGAGGCTTCTGGAAGCATCCATCAGAGCTGCTCATCCACGTGTGTAAGCCACTAAAAGGAAAACAATAATGTTATATAAATTGGCTTCAAGTGACACAGCCTATACTCACGAATACAGGATACATCGCAGGAGGGAAAAGTTGCTCAGGCATCCATGTGGCAGATAAAGACCTTTCTGAATGCTGAATGTACAGGGAACCACTTGATCAGAGGCTGAAGAACTGAGCAGAGGGACCCTATCCACCTTCCCCTCCCCCATACATCGCACTCCCCACTGCTTTATGGTCCACTTTAAAGATTATCCAGTATACGATTAGAACATCAAGAAAAATCGCTGCAGATGCTGGTGCAATAATACAGAAGGAACAGGATAGAACTGGTTGAAGCCATCAGATGATAATAGGATCCATGACTGCAACACTGAACCTGATAGCACCATGTTTTAATGTTTTACACTGAAGAAACTGGAGGGAAATAGTCCCCAACATGCTACCACCTGGTTGTATGGTTTGATGGGAATTGCCTTCTGTGGCCAAGTTTCTCCGAGATAGTTTATTCAGGACTTGTAGAATTACAAAATACTGTTCAATTCTATCCCCATGGGGCCTACCAAGCAGTTTATTTGGCAAAGGTGAGGTTTGCACTGCTTGATCGTATAACCTGGCTTGGCACCGCTTCTGATTTCTGTCTCTCACTGCTTTGTCTCCCTTCCCTCCCCCTCCACACCACACCACCACCATTTCTCCCTCTCAATACGTGCGAGTGTGCTGTTTTGTTTTTGAGTATGTGTGCGCGTGCGTGAATGCACTTTCCCTGTCTCTGCCATGCAATTTCTGTCTGCCTAATAAAAACAGAACATGGTTGGCACACACAGCAGGCCAACGAAGTGAGTGATGGGTTAATGTTAGCAACAGTGATGTTTCATTTGATTGCACTGCATTTCCCACTCTCTCACTCTTATATATTTTCTCTCTCTCTCTCTGCTATTGTTTTTTTCTTTTCAAAATAAGTGCTGTTCCCCTTTTCGATAAAATGCTGTCTTTTTTTTGTATTAATTGGGAGCCAAGCTTCTCCTGTGGTCAGATCCTACTCTGTCTCCAAAATCCCCTCATGAAGCCACTGAGTGTAAAAGCCCATTGCTGTGCGTGCAGCAGAGAGCAGTAATCCATGTTCGGCATGGCTGATTGTTCAGCGCCTGTTTCTCAAATACTTTGTTTTCGCTTAAAGTTTGGAACCACGCCAATGACTGAATGGCTTCAAGTTTCACCAACACTTGCAGAGGCATCCAGGAATTAAAGCTAAAGCAAGAGAAGGCAAACAGAGGAACGAAAGCGAACAGTAGAAAACTTAACAGGACTGGGTCCGAGTGCACTGCACATTATCAACTCAAACCTAGAAATTGCAGCTTAAATCATTTCCTTGGGCACCCAAACGTTTAATTTCTCCTTGATTCTTATCTATCTGACTTATGAAATTTCTTAGGATCCCTCCCAAGGTTCCCACAGTCAGGATGTTTTCGCTTGGAAGCCGACAAATTGAACAGCACCTGTAAAACAATGGGCACCAGGCCTCCTGATTTCTAAGCTTCTGTGTTGTTCAATCAGCATAGACTTTGTAAGCAATTGCGTACTCTTGCTGCTCTCAAAACTGCTCCAGTCTACTTGCTGAGCATTTATGGATTGCTAGGGAATCCTTTAATTCTTAAACTGCTGTTTTGTCTTCTTTTCTTAAAAAAAAAAGTAACACAATGCAAAACAACGGCTTTCAATCTCTTCGTTTACTGCTAGGATGTTGTGGAGGTGCCGGTGTGGAACTGGGGTGGACAAGGTCAAAAATCACCAGACACCAGGTTTTAGACCAGCAGGTTTATTTGAAAACACAAGCTTTTGGAGTCTCGCTCCTTCATCAGGTATCAGTGAGAGAGGTGCCATCAGACGCAGAATTTATAAGCAAGAGATCAAAGGGTCATAGAACTGATGTGAAGGTATTGAACAAACCTAAGATGGCTGCTATTCATTAATCAGTTAGAAAGGAGATGCAGGTTTCGATTGATTAACTTCTGAAGAAGGAGTGAGACTCTGAAAGCTTGTGTTTTCAAAAAAACCTGCTGGATTATAAACTGGTGTCATGTGATTTTTGACCTTTACTGCTGGGAGCTTTTGGACTTAGTCAGTCTAGTGCTCAGGTTTCATGGGGTGGCTTGGAATGCGAGACTCAGGAGCTGTGCTTCAACGCCTAATTCAGGTCCCATCATGACGGGCTGAATGACCTCTTTCTCGCTGTGTGTGTGCTGTGAATTTCATTGGCCTCTTGCAGACCCTCGGCTAGGCCACCTTTCGACTGCCTGCCGCACTTAGAAGA